>NC_061111.1:121448045-121512889 GCF_002878395.1 Capsicum annuum
TTAGGGGTGGGAAAAGTCTAAAATATCCTCAGCTTAAAAGATAAAAAATAAACCCAGGAGGGTACGACTCACCCTATTAATCCATACCTTAGGGTATGAGTGGTACCCTAACTCATACCCTAGACCTCACCATGAACCCCTAAACTAACTAACATACGACACCAAATGCATGACTCATACCTTAAGGGTATGAGTGATACTCTACAACCCGTACCCAAGTCAGAATGCTTTGGCCAAGACTTCAAGCATCATACGACTAGGCAACATATGACCCATACCTAACATACGACTTAGGAGAGGCTAAACCGTACCTTGGACAGAATGTAACCCCTATTACACTAACTAACATACGAGTGAGGGGACCCCAAGTCATATCACAGGGTATGACTAGTACCCTTGAGTCATGCACAGAAACTTTAAATAAGGGAATTTTTCTAATGGTCCAAAGCCTAGGTGTTTCAACTCTCCCCCACTTAGATCATTCATTCTCGAATGATGGGTAAGACAAGCATAAGCATGAGTTAACAAATTATTATACATCATCCTAACCTTTAACAAAGTTAGAAAAAAACGACATACAACAAAGATAAGAAATATACCATGATTATTATCACTCAACCATTAATTAAATTGACTTTAGGACTCGAACCCATAGTCTATCCAAACACTTGCTCAATTCAAAGTTTAGGGACTTGAACCCATGGACTATCAAATACATAAAAAAAAGTTAAGAAAATTTGCACATACCTCAAACACGAGTTTTTAGAACATAAAACTAATGTGGATACTTGGACTTCATGTCTTCTTCTGCCTCCTAAGTAACTTCCTCGAACTTTTGATTTCTCGATAGAACCTTCACCAAAGCCATATCTTTTGTCCACAATCAGAGAACTTGCTGATTCAAGATCCTCACTGGAACCTCTTCATAGGACAAAGACTTCAAAACACCAATATCCTCCATTGGAACAACTAATGATGGATCACTTATACATTTCCGCAATATGGACACATGGAATACCAGATGGATGGAGCTCAAATTAGGGGGCAACTCCAATTCGTAGGTGACATTACTAACCCTCTTCAAAATCAAATATGGACCAACCTACCGGGGGCTCAACTTTTCCTTCTTACCAAACCTCATTACTCCCTTCATGGGAGATACCTTCAAGAATACCCAATCACCAATATTAAACTCTAAATCTCTATGCCTTACATCAGCATAGGACTTTTGGCAATTTTGAGCGACTTTCAACCCATCATGAATCACCTTAACCTTTTCAAAGGCTTGCTGAATGAAATTGGTGCCAAACAACTTACCCTCACCAACTTCATATCACCCAATAGGAGAGCAACATCTCCTACCACACAACACCTTAAAAGGAGCCACCCCAATGCTAGAATCCTTCCTAAGTGATAAACATAAAGAAAACATATATCATATATAAAAATAAGAGAAGTAAAAGGAACAAATATATAAATAAATCCCTCCCAAGACCTGGTAAGGTAAGTACTAAAGCCACTACTAAAAGCTACCCAGAGTACTAGAGAGAACCTAAAATATACAAAACATATACAAGAAGTCTCAAGTACAAAATACTAAATTGGAATAGATAGAGAAGGATCAGCTTTGAATGATATTAAGCTCACCCTGCTTTGAATCAGTACTGGAAGGTAGGAATCTTGTCAATGCTGGTCGCTAGTACTTGATATATATCACAAAAAAGATGTAAAAGTGTAGTATGGGTAATAAAGCAATAGGTATACACTAGGCATCATCAGCCACCTGAGCTCAATACAGGAAAGTATAACTAAAATGCGAGGGTGTAATCTAAGTAAATAGTAAACAGAGATAGAAAGGTAAACAACTACCAAGTTATGAAAATGCAATAAAGGAATAAATATAAGTGATACAAAAAATAAATCGCATAGTAATAAAAGATAAATCAAAAATAATCTAATTGGTCCCCCAAAACCCACTAGGCATATTGAAGAAGAAATTTAACCTAACCATACCCCCAAAAGCCGCAGAACACATAAAAAGTAATTAAAGAAAATAAACGTAAATAATCAATAATTGAGTCGATTCCAAGAAACCATATTAGCCATCCAGATGTGCACGGGTCTTAAACCAACACCAATGGGAAGTAACATGAGGCTAGACGTCAGGCTTGAACCGATAGTGGTGGATAATAACAAGAGGCATATGCTGGTTTTGAATAAGAAATAATGGGTAATAACGAGAGGCCATATATATATATATATATATATATATATATATATATATTATACAATAGAACTCAAATCAGATGTTGGACTCAAACAAAAACTTAGAGGAACCATAACTCCTAGAACAATAGTAATCAGTACCAAAACACCCATATCGTCATACCCAAATGCCGAACTCGAATTGGAACTCATAATAACCATACCTAACTATAAAATTAAAATCCAAACCATACCATAACCAATGCCAAAGTGGTACCAAAATTAACAATAAATGATAGGAACATAGTATATGCTAAACCTAAATTGAAACTAAAATATATTTAATTTACTAGACTCAAATCTTAAATAAAAAAGGATAAATTCAAGGTTTCAGAACTTAATTCCATGTCCAAAAGTGATAGAACCTATATCATACTGAAAGATAAGATACCAATATTTACTAGAACAAAGTCCTAACCAGATAAATAAGGCATGGTATATATATCAAATAGTACGCAAGCTATAAGTAATTGTCTAAAACTAGCATAATAGTACATAATTATCATAAATAATCTCAATCTAAAGGTAGGATAAGCCTAACCTACCTGGATGCCAGGGTAATAATTTCTCCCCGAGAAGCCTTCGAATAGTGTCCCTCTTGAACTAGGGCTTGAATAATTTATTAGATAATTAATTTTCTAGTCGCAATCAATATATATTCAAAATATTTTTTCCACTTTAACTGCAATGACCACACACCCTTGGCTAGGTAATAAAAAATACAATATGAGATTCCAGTGTCGACCACTCTCCTTAAGGTTGCCAGATACTTGTTTGAAATGGATCAAGTAGACACTAATGGATATCACATCTACAGTTTATTAAACTATTCTTTGTTAAGGGGGGAATGAAAATGAAATGTTGAAATCTTCCTATACGTATACATTACATATAAAAGATTGAGATAAATGGGGAGCTTCCTAGAATAATTTATTACTAATTTAAGATCTTAAGTGGGGACGTGGTAGTACCACTTTAATTGCAGAAATATGGTGTCCATTTGGCTATATCCATCTGGAGTGGGTGGCACACCCTTTATGTTTTTATCCCAATGTGTCCACACTCGGATAATGCATAGGTTCGTGGTAAAATAAATATAATATTTTGACTATACCATAGTAAATAAAATATTATTTCTAATAAAACCTCAATTTTATAATAATAATATTTTAACATATTTAGATTTACTATCTCCTCTCAAAATATTAATAGATCATAAAAGCTATTATAAAGTAATATAAATATAATATAACTTAAATAATTTTATCAATATCAAAAGTATTAAAGAAGGGTAAAAATTGTACTTCTACCAAATGCTAATTTAAATTAAATATTCTACAATATATTTGGTATGACTAAAATTCTCAAATGAACCACCCGAAAATTGAACTATTAGTAAAAACAAGTCATAAGTAACTTAGAGCAGTTATAATAAAACTCTAGACAAAAAAAATGTACGAGAACAAGGAAAATGACCATGAGGGTCATTATAGAATCAAGTCTACCAAATTCATAGTGTGTCCTTAAGAAATTATTCTCCTCAAATACCCAAGGTTAATGGAGTCTATCCTCTTAGGTTAAGATGATTGACTTCAGCAAATAGTGTTATCTCAAATTTCCTGAACTTCAAACACACTTAAATATTCATAAATTATACTTGAGTTTTTATTAAGATAAGTTGTTTTTCACTTCAAATTTTGTGACTTCACCTAAGAAAATTTTTAAGTATTTATATCCAAAAGATGGTGCTTCAGAAAGGAAGCAATGGTTCTTGCAAAGATCTAACTTTCTAAAACATCATCGACCTGCAGACCCTACCTATGCCCCCAGGTGGCCACATGGCCATAGGTCATTAATTGTCAAATTTTAGAAAGTTTTTATGACATGCATTTACCTTGGTGAATCCATAGATGGGCACCTACACTCACATGTCTTCACTTAGCCAACAAATAATGCCTTGAAGTGTTGTGTCCCTTCAAGGTACAATGTGACATTGTCAGTTTTAGCTTTAAAATTAAAAAAATAACAAAGAAAGACTTGGAGAAAAAAATACTGCAATTGTATTGTCAAATAAAATTATTTTATTAATAGCTCAAAACATATATTTATAGCTAAATTTCTAACTAGAATTCAATTCAAATTCAAATTTGAATAGCAAAGGGATAACTAATTCATAAGTCTAAGGCACATAGAGCTTTAATAATTTAAAACTACTAATAGTTATCTACTTTTACTTTATTTTTGAGACATATCTTCAATACTCTTCGTTCGATAAAAAAATGCAGATTACAGGATCGTTGCATTTGACCTCTTGAATAAATCTACCAATTCATCTTTGGTCTGGCTAGGTTTGTGTGCATCTTCTGTTGCATTAATAAGAAACTTTTCCTCTTATTTCAACTTGTAAAATCTCATGATTAGAGAAATTAAAGATTAGATAACATGTGTCTCCAAATTATAATTTAAATTCCTTTTCCATTAGCTGGCCAACACTTAACAAATTTTTATCAATATCGGGCACATAAAGGATATTTGAAATTATTTTTGTATCTGAAATTATTTTGATTTCAATATTCCCTTTTCCTTCTGCAGGAATATAGTCACCATTCTCAATTCTAATTTTCTTATTTTTCAAAGTCAAAAACTCTTTAAAAAGAGTTTCATCATATGTCATGTGGTTTGTACAATCACTGTCAATCATTCGAAAATTAAATTTCTTAGTTGAGGAATATGTTGCCACAAATAAGTGATTTTATTTTTATTCTTTGGTGACATGGGCATCTGCTTCATATTTTTGAGATTTTTTTGTGCAAATCATAGCTTCGTGGCCAAGTTGATTATATATATTGCATTGTGCATTTATATCTTCCAATATGTAAATGGAGGATGTCCTATTTTGCCATAGTGCTGGCAAAGTAGGTAATTTTTTCTTGAATTATTACCCTTGCTTTGAGTCTTGTGGTGGACTTCTAAAGTTGTTTTAACCATACTATCCTATCTCATAAGCTTCCTTTGCTCTTGTGCCTACCATGTATTTAACAATTCAACCAAGGTAATCTTGGACAGGTTTTGGCATTTTCTAATGTAGTTATTGATACTTCATATCTTTTAGGCACTGTAACAAGATTTTTTTCAAAAATTCTTGAATATTTAGATTTTTTGCCAAGAAATCTTACCTTGTTAACAATTCCAAGAAGTCGTCTAAGTAATCTTTGACGGTCTCAGATTCCTTATTCTTTTTCAATTTGAATTCCCTTATTAGATTTAATACGTTCAATACCTTCATGCCTCATATTGTTTAATCTCATTTATATTCTTCCTTCAGATAATTCCAAATTTCTTTTGCTGATTTAATGGCCTTAATTCTCATGAAAATTGTTGGAGATACACTAGCAAACAAAGTTGCTTTTGCCTTTGATTTTCTAATTTTATTTTCCTTTTGACTTTTGATTTGGGCCACTATGGGATTATCGGGAAGCAAAACAACATCAAAATCCTCTCCCATGACCTCCAAATGATCTAAAGCCTCAAGATAAGTCTCCATTCTTACTGCCCAAAATTGGTAATGCTCACCATCAAAGATAGGAGGAGCTATTTGGAAAAAGTTATTTTTAGAATTTATCTTACTCACAGATCTCTCAAGAAATTGAATATGTATACCAATTATTGTCTTTTAGCTTTGAAATTAAAGAAATAAGAGATAAAGACTTGGAAAAACAAATACTACAATTATATTATCAAAGAAAATTATTTTATTAATAGCTCAAAACATATATTTATAGCTAAATTTCTAACTATACTTCAATTCAAATTTAGATAACAAAGGGATAACTAATTCCTAATTCTAAGCCACATAGAACTCTAATAATTTAAAATTGCTAATAGTTATCTACTTCTACTTTATATCTGAGACATTTCTTCAACAGACATGCGTCCTCACATGCTTTGGTGTGTTCACAAATAGAAATTAGATTTTTGGATAACAATATCACAATTATCAAAGTTCAAATGAATTTAGTCCAAAAAGGTAATCTCTCGATCATTTGAAAAATCCAAATTCAGATCTAAAGTAAAAGTCAAAGCTAAGCCAAGCATGCAATGATAATGGTGGTGCAAGGCTTGTATAGTTCTTTCCTCACTATTCACATGAAGGAATACTTATATATTTATGTATGAAGAAGTTTCTTTCTTATACCAATGAGGGAGAATAATTCTTTCATAAAGTGAGTACTCATTTTCACCTTTTCTCAGTTTTTCCCAGATGCCCATGTTAAATTGACAACATAGTTGAAACAATTCAACCCTTAAAAGATAATAGTTCAAGTGAACCAAACTCAAATATATGGATTTATCCCATCTTTCTATAACTTCTATGTTTTCAACACATTTTAAACAAAATAATCCCTTAGAGATAACAGTTCTGGTGAACCAAACTCATATATTAGTAATAGTTCTATCTTTCTGTAACCTATGCTTTCTAACACACTTTGTAAATAAGATATCTGCCACTCTTTAGTTTAATAAATTCAGGATCAATAGGTAATAATTAAATTAAATGAAATAAATTATAATTATAAGGAATAGTAAAGAGAAATTAAGAGTAATTTGAGGAAATAAAATGAACAAAATAATAATGAGGAGTGGATAAGTTGGATACATTCAAACACAAATTAAGAAATAATCTAAATCTTAAAAAAGTAAAACAAGAATGAGAATTTAATGACCTTTTCTAATTTTGAGTGGAAAATCTAACAAAGACATTATGGTGGATAGTTTTGTAAAAAAATGTGACATTCTATGCCCTTGAAGAGTGATTTGTCATTGTATGTTCATATTTATTACTTTTATACTTATGAATTTTAATTTTATTATTTGAATTACTACTCTAAGAAAATCTTATAAGTTTTTAATGAACAAAATTATATATCATAATATATCTTTGGATTCATCATTAAGAATAATATTTTTACAATCTTCGCTAATGGCAATTTGAATTTCGGTGAGAAGTCTATCGAAAATGTTTTGCTGATAGGCAAATTTCAGATTGAAAATTCTATTCAAAAATCTTAGTGTTTTAGTATTGATTGAAGTGTATTTTCTTTTATTCCAATAGTTTATTTAAATTATTGAAATAAGTAAACCTATTTTGTCTTTTAGATTTCAAGTTTCTGTTTTTATGAATGGTTACATGTCATTGTCATAACAATTTGTTTTGCACTATCATTGTATAAAAGCTAATTAAATAATTGATATGGTTATTATTTTATAAAAAATGCATGTGATGAAAGTATAGAAGTTAAAATAAAATTTATTATCGATAAATGCATCCCAATTATTGATCTAGGATTTGTAAAGATTTAACAGATTGTAAAACATAAACAATCTAATATGAAATCCTGTCAATAATTTAGGAATGTGAAACTGTATGATTTTCACATATACTTATACTAACATTAAATTTCGCTCAAATAAGAAATCCAGATTTATGATAGTTTTCTTAACTTGAAAGTGGAGACTTTTCTTTCTTTTCTAAGTAGGAACAAATTTCTCTCTCTTTTTAACGTAACAAAATAATTTTTGATGAAATAGACATTGTTCTCATACTAAAAGATATAGGACCATTTTATTGATTCTAAATAGTTCTTTTACGATTACCATCAACTTGTACAAGATAAGAGAGCTGTGAGTTATATTGATAAGTAACTTCCTCTTATTCAATAGGAATATTGCATTGAATCACTTAACTATTCTTAGTTCATTATTTAAGTAGATTTGTTGTCTCATTTATTTGTATAAAATGAATGAAACAAATCAAAGAATTGACAAAAACTGAAGAATCAATATATTGCTAGTAAAATAAATTTTACTGTGATATATGATCAATTTATTTTTTTCTTCTTAATTTATCATTAAATATAAGCTTGTTGTTACTAAAAGTTTTTTGATATTAACTTTTACTTAATTAGAAAAAAGAGAAGGAAATCCCTGATGAAGTTTTACTTAAAAAAAATTTTGTGGCTACAAGAAAAAAAAGTTGATCGAATATACAAGGATACCGATGAGGATACAATCAATAAAATTGTATTAATCATCTTCATTATTGGAATTGTTTAGTTTTTGTTATATGAAATAAGTTTGATTTACTTGAATTATCATCATTTAGACTTGAAAAGAAAGGAACATTTTGAACCCTCTACAAGTGCTGCCAATGAGATGCATTGAAAATTTGATGACTTGGATGATAGGATACTCAAAAAATTAGAACTAAAAAGAAGCATCCGCCATGAAATTACCATTGACATCCTTGAATGACTTAATTGTATGTACCTAGTCCTTAATTGGATGCTGACATATTGGCAGCAACTTGTGATCAGGGACAACAAGAAGATATCCAATAGGTTAATTGATCATTTGTCGGTAGCAATAATCAAGTTATGGTTCTCCTTTTTTTCTAAGTCTTCATATTCTTCTTCTTCTTATTTTTTATACTTATTAATACTTGCGTTATTATAGTTGTAATTTTGAAAGGTGTTGGCAAATATTTTTCTTTCAACTGTCCCAAATTTAATGTCAAATAAAATCATTACATGGTTATGTTCAGGAAGTAGTTATTTGGTTATGTTCTAAAAAATGGTTATATAGTTATGTTTGGGAAATGGTTATTTGGTATGTTTTAAAAATGATTATATGGTTATATTCTGGAAATAGTCATTTGATTATGTTCTGAAAATATTTATATGGTATGTTCTGAAAATGATTATCGATTATATTCTGAAAATGGTTATATGGTCATGTTTTGGAAATAGTTATTTGGTTATGTTCTGAAAATGGTTATTTGGATATGTTGTCAAATTGAAAGTCAAATTATATGATCATGTTATGCAAATTAAGATGATAGTGTTATGCTAATTGGTTGTATGATTATGTTGAAAACTATAACGTCAAATTATATGGTTATGATCTGCAAATTAAGGTAGTAGTATTTGAAAAATGGTTATTTGATTATGTTGTAAAATTATACAGTTATCTTATGTAAATAAAGATAATAGTGTTCTGTCAATTGGTTATATGATCATGTTGTCAAATTCAAGGTCAAATTATATGTCAAGTTACTTATATCATCTCACATGTAATCTTGAAAATCAATTGACTATTGAGATTTAATAGCTTGATGCTACTACAAGGGTGATTTTTTATTTGTTAATAACTAAATATATATGCTTCCTAAATGGGTTAAGCTAATTTGTCTACAAGACAATTAGTTTTTTGATTGTATGTTGAATAGTTTCTAAAGTTACTTTTCCTTAAAGTGTACACCTTATCTTAAAAATGAGAATAGAAGTTTAATATGTGAGACCTCGTCAAATTTGGACTTCAAAATTTAATTGAGTAATTGAACTGCTATGAAGTTATATTGAATAATTGAACTTCAAATTTTTTTTTTTATGTAGAAATTTAAGTTCAAAATATGTACTTTGGGAGAACTATGGGGTGGGTTAGAAGGATAGGATTTTGTGGTACTACATCTATTAAAATCTTGACCATTGCTTTTAGTGTTAAAGTATGTTGTGCACTTTACTTGTCATTTATAGTATGTTAAATTGCATCTCTATTGTACTATTTTGCTAGTACTTAATATGCATTGATAGTTCTAGTGCAATTTCAATCACTACTTTTAACATCTGAACCTGCGATTTGAGATGATAATATTTGGATAACTTCTGGATGCTAAAAAATTGTGGAGTTGACTAAGAACCCATTTATCTTTTGGCTCAAAGTTTCTCAAAGCCTAGAAGTTGGTTTATGTTGTAAAATTATCTCAGATGCACATTGAAGGAATCTTTATTGCCTTTTTTGTTTCACTGCCTATCTTTGACTAAAATAACAGTTTCAGTAGATGCCTAAATAAAATTGATTCACAGCTTATATTTATCGATTTTTGTAGGTAAGATAATAATCAAGGAGATGATGAAAGCACTGATGAAGATGGCATTTTGATTTGGTTGCAAGTTGTAAGAACTATTGTATGACTAAGCTTTTGTTGATATTATAGATCTTTAATTTTTGTTCACTTTATAGTTGAAAAATTCATGTGCCAACTGTGTATATTTTTCCTATATATGGATCAATTAAGGCTGATCTTTTATGTGATTTGCGCCTATGTTGGATTTCATATTATGACTGGATTGTTTTGTACGTTTTGCAACTATAGTGGATGATGTTACGTGACTGCTATGTTTTGAATTATGATCATTCAATTCCATTAAGTAATTATTATCTTTCGTGGTATATACAATTTTTTGATTTAAATTATATATATATATATATCCAACCCAGCCTATTGGAACATAGATGAATTTTTACAATAGGTAAAAGACAACTATCACAATAGCTAATTTCTAAAGAACAAAATATCTATGGTTGGAACACATGAGAACTATAGCAATAAGTAAAATATAACTATTGTTGTAGCATTATTATTACTGTGCAAATCCATTGCAATAATAATAATAACTGTTATAATTTAGCTAAAAGTTTGTTGGAACATAGTCAAAATAGCTGTTGCAAAACTATAATAACCATTGAAATTGACCTAAATTTTTTTTGCACCATAGCCAAAGTAACAATTGTAAAATTATAATAGCCATTGTAATTGAGCTAAAATTTTTGTTATTTATTCATTATCTGCATAATAAGTGGCAAAGGTAGTTCATAACTTACGTTCTCTCACTTGTTACACGTAACATTATTCACTTACTGGTTTTAATAAATATTACAATAAGTCTTGTGCACTATAAATGCAAAATCTAATATTAGATTTTGCTATTGCAAAACAAAACCAATATGAGTCACGTCGGTCATACTTCATCTTTTCAATATAGTTCCTTCCTGGTACTAAAATATTAATTTATTACTCAGTACAACCTTTAAAAATATGTAATGGGTCCAACAATAATACTTAGAATATATTTATCTAAGTCAAAACCTGTCATCATCAATCTCAACAATGCATATAAAAGAGAAAACAAGAGACAACAAAAAAATATATAATTGAGTTCATAGTGTCAATTGCATAAACTTAATAAAATATTTACATAAGATCATTTATTGCTATTAAAAACACCCATTCTCTCAACCTATTTAGCAAATATTTTGGGTGATATCTTTTTAACAAAATATCAATAATCATAAGCTTTTGTTCTAATATATTCAATTACCACTTTATGTTTCTGAACTCCTTTTTCAACCAAAAAGTATTTCAATTTCATCTGCTTACCACTTTTTAAATACTTATCGTTTTTAGAGAAGAAAAATTATTGCAGTATTATCACAATAAATTTTTAGTGGAATGACTATATTGTCGACTAGTTCAAGTCTTGAAATAAATTTTCGCAACTAATTTGTAACGATTGAATTTTTGATAATTCATATAATATATCTATTTTTATGTGATTTGATCATTTTGCCCATGCCTATGGTTACTTTGTAGTATTTCTGGAGTATGGAGATGATTGCCATATTTTCCAATATATATTGGTGTAAAATATGTAAAATTGTGGTATTTGGAGGCTTAAAAAGACTTATAGTTGACTTCAGTTAATATTTATTGATATATGCATTGGATGAAAAAATGGGTTGTTTCAGCAGATCTGAAACGTCGATTTTAGGGTGGTTACATAGTTGGTATAGTTTTATAATATTTATACCTCATTTTGACCCTCGATTTGGAAAGTTGTGAATTTGGATATTAGGGATCAACTTGGTGAAAATGATGTTGTATCAAAAATCTGATATACATATTGAGTCTGGAGCATCAAATTTGATAGGGTAGCATAGTTCGTTTGCGTTCATAGGATTTTAGCGGCCCTTGTCTGCTTTAAGGTATTGGCCCTCTTAGCATGATAATAGACCACTAAAGTGGTAAACACTAAAGCGGTAACCGCTAAAGAAACCAGTTGACCTCTTTAGCGGTGCCTATGGCCTTGAGTATAAATATCCCTTTTCTCATCTTTTTCACCAATTTCTGTACTTGGAGCTAAGGGTTTGCAATTTTGAGCAACTCTTTATATTTCTAAGCTTGGGTGAGCTCTAAAGCACCTATTTCAATTGCTCTCAATTTTATCTTTTAATTTTTATTCAAACTCGGATTTAAATATAAAAAATTAGGTATTTTGGACCGGAGGGCCTAAAAGTTGTATTTCTTTGATCTAAACCTCGATTTTAATCCATTTTCACTTGGGTGAGTTCATAATCTGACAATTATCAATTTCTCTTAATTTCACCTTTAAACAATATCTATTTTTGATTTTTAAATTGGATTTTGGAGTTTTTGTTGGTAAAGCTTGAAAATGGCTTTTTGTAGATTTAAACCTCTTTTAACTCATTTTTGCTTGGATTTTCAGCTATTGACTCTTGTGAGTATGGTGAGCATGTTTCAAAGTTAAAAATTATAATTTAACCTTCTTTCTAGGAAATCCATTTTGACACTAACTTAAAAATAGGCAATATGGGTATTATTAGCTTTCTATTATCGTGTAGATTCTATATTTGTATGTTTTAGGCGGTTTCATATTCATTTGTAAAGGGAGAGTTTCAAATTAAGGCCTTTTGGATTGGTTTTTGGCTTTTGAGGTAGGTTATGGCTTAACTTTATTAAAACTAGTCTGGGTAGTTAATATTGATACAAAATCATGTTAAGGTTATGAGAACTAATCATGAAAATAGATATAATTTTGTGTTGTGCCCATATGGGGGCTTAAATATTGCGGTATTCTATAGTTTTGGAATATTATGTGCTATGTGTGACTGTGTGGCCTATATGATATTGTTATCCTTGTATACATAAAATTTTGGTATCTTGTTTAATGAAAAATCCTAATGTGGTACCAATGGTGTATTTTAATGTAATTTACTCTATTGGCATATAGTTTATGTTGGATTTAATGGACTATTGTAAATATTGGATTGACTATTGGCTCACTTGGTTGGATATGGAAATTTTTATTCAGGTTGGTTGTGAGCATTGTATCTTTATATCATGTACATTCATGAAATATTGCTACCACTGTGGAAATACCAAAAACAATGGCTTTTTTTAACAAGAACCATAACATCTTGAAACCCTTTACTAATAGATGTACCAGAGAGGAAATATAGATATTGGTATTTGTATTGGTTGTATAGAGTTACAAATCTCCCATGGGTCCTACGTCAGGAAGCTTTGGCTCTGTAGGTATTTATGAAGGTTGTGCAACAACCTTGGGCATCATTATTATCGTCATTATCTCTATTATATTTGTATTTTCTTTGCACTTTTCTATGATGTATCATCTTTCCTTGATGTGATACCTATCTTTGCGTACTTTTTTCTTTGTGTTTGTATGTTTCGTATTTGTATACTTGTATTTCTCACTTGTATTGCTATGGTGTATATGGATATTATAGAACTATTAATGGAGATGGTGTGGCCTACCATTTAGGATATTTTTTGGTTATAGGTGATGTGCCCTTAGTATGTATTTTGTATGCTTTATTTTCTAATTTTCTTAGTCGACCTATGATAATTACTGAATACAAGTAGAACGTGGTCATCCCTACAATGCCCTTTTAATGCAGATCCAGGTTCAAGTGTGCCTCACAGTGGTTGATTTAAGAAATATTTAGAGCTTTTTGAGGTAGCAGTTGATTTTTTGTGTCATGAGTTGACTATTGCATTTTTTTATTTAGACTATGTCTTTATTTGTAGTCAGAGATAGAATTGTTCCTGTTTGGATACCTTATGTATTTTGATCTCTAGTTGTACTAGTTATGCTCTTACACTGTGACACCAAATTTAGACATTTGGTTTGGTATCATTGACTATGCATTTCTGCCTTTACTATATATGTGTATAGTTTGACTCCACTTTAAGAGTCTTACCATAGGTTTTGATATCATTTTATCAATTCATATCAGTTTGGATGATAGGCCTATTTTTCAAGGATTACCATGACAAGTGCCCTCATGACCCTTGGTTTTTGGTTTGGGACAAATTGGTATTAGAAAACCTAGGTTTATTGGTCTTAATGGTGCAAGAATGAGATATCTGGTAGAGTCCTGCAGATCGATACATAGACATCTGTATCTATCTTCGAGAGACTATAGGATGTCCTTAGGAATTTTTCTTATTTTGTTTTTTTATAGTGTGGGTTTCCTTCATACCTTGAGTTGTAATCCATATTTTACTCTTTTATGTGTAGATAGTGATGACTAGATCTTGTAAGGTTAGAGATATAGAGTTTCATCCAAGAAAAAAGCCCATTCTAGAGGGTGAGTTACGAGTTATGGGTTACTTTAAGGTATTGGATGGGCAAGTGGATCTTTCTCATCTACAAGAAGAACTCGGGACTCTCCTCTGAGCCCTTGGTTGAGTATGTTAGGGATGTGGGTCCTACTTCAGTTCCATTGAGTTTTACTACCCAGTCTTAGAGGGGTTGTTAGTTGTTTTGTTGACCCACTTGGAGGTGCTTCTTTGAGTGGTTGGTGCTCCCTCATCTCTAATTATTGTACCTCTATTTGTGTCAGAGTCTTCTTATGTTGTTCATCCAACCAAGAGTGTAGATCCTTCTGTAGTACCTTCCTCAAATTTTGGTACTCCATAGAATCTGATTCTTTTTCCTCCTTCAGGACCTACATCTGAGTATGGTATTCCAAGATCAGAAGTTCAACCTTCATTAATGTTACCTCCTCAGGTGGGATCTCTGCCTTCTTGATTCACCATGCTTCCTCTTATTACGAGTATAGCTATGTCTTTTCAGGATCAAAAAAAGTTTAGAGGTTTACTTATTTAGGTCCTGCTAGGTTTGGTGGTAATGTGGGCGAAGATGCCTATGAGTTTGTGATTGACTTTCATAAGAAGTTTCATAACCTAGGTTTGCTTGAGTTGTATGGTATTACGTGTACTAGTTATTAGTTGAGGGATGTCTCTAGAGATTAGCGGAGGTTGCTTATTGGTTGCAGACCTCTTGATTCTCTTAAGATGACTTGGGATCAGTTCTCTAAGGCCTATTTAGAGAGGTTCATGCCTCTCAGTTTAAAGGATTAGATGAGGGATGAGTTTAATCTCCTGAAGTAGGGATCCTTGATTGTTACAGAGTATGAGGCACACTTTCACGACTTGTCTAGATATTTTATGCCAGTATTTCCACTGAATTTGAGAAAATTCAAAAGTTTATGAAGGGGTTGGATGTTTTTCTTCAGCTAGCTACATCTCAGATGGTAGTGTATGAAGCTTCATTTCAGAGTATAGTAGATCATACTAAGATGACTAAGGGTATTATTTGAGCATCTCAGGGAGGTACCAAGAAGGTGGATGGGAGAGTTTAGAGGCCATAATTCTTGAGGTAGGAATTCTTGAGGTTTCTATGGTTATTGTGGTAGACTCATACAAGCAGCCTTATAGAGTTCAAGTAGTGAGTCTTCTAGTTTAGCAGTTCTAGGAGGTTGTTCTAATTTAGTAGTACCTCTTACTATTAAGTCAGGCCATAGAGGTTGCTATTTTTGTAATGAGACTCACCAGTTGGCCAAGGATTTTCTTTGCTGTGTGTTTAGGTCTACTCCTATTTCAGCTGTGAGAGGTAGGGATTCTTCTAAAAGTGTCTGAGGTGGAGGTAGTAGAGCCTGTGGTGGTGGTCGCAGGGATATTCAACTAGTTAGTGTTCATGGATAGTGCTATGCTATACTCGCTAGGCCAGAGGCAAAGACTTTTAATATTGTGATCACAAATATTGTCCTCATTTGTTTCAGAGTTACAAATGTGTTATTTGATATGGGATTGAATTTCTCCTATGTGTCTGCATATTTTGCTTTGGGTTTTTATTCTGCTAGTAAGCCTCTTGCCATGCCTATTCGTGTATCTACCCTGGTAGTAGACACTTTAGTGGTGAATCGGGTGTACCAATCTTGTATTGTGACTTTTGTTGGGTGTGAGACTTGGGTAGACTTTCTTGTCTTAGATATGGTTGATTTTAACATCATCTTGGGCATGTATTGATTAGATCCTTGCTATGCTATCTTAGATTGTTATGCTAAGACCGTGACTTTATCTTCACTGGGTGTGCCAAGGATTTCTTTGAAGGGTGCACTTAGTTTGGGTCCCAAAAAGGTTATATTTTATATTTAGGCTCGTTGCTTGGTTAAGAGGGGATATTTGTCTTATTTGGCTCATATTAGTGATACTAGTGTTGCTTTACCTCTATCTTTGGGCTCTGTATGAGTTATCCATGAGTTTATGGATGTGTTCCCTTTGGATTTGCTTGGTACACCTCTGAATCATGATATTGATTTTTTCATTGATATGGAGTTAAGCACCAAGCTTATTTTTATTCGCCCTTATAGGATAGCCCTAGCCAACTTGAAAAAATTAAAGGATCAGTTGTAGGAGTTGTTAGATAAGGGATTTATTCAACCCAGTGTATCACCTTAGTGTGCCTATCATGTTTATGAAGAAAAATAATGGGTCTATGCATATAAGTCATGATTATCAATAGCTGAACAAGGTGAGGTTTAAGAATAAGTATCCTCTTCCTCATATTGATGATTTATTTGATCAGCTTTAGGGTAATTCAGTGTTTTCAAGCATTAATTTGAGTTCTGGGTATCACCAACTAAGGATAGAGCTTCGGATATTCTGAAAATGACTTTTTAAACTTGATACGGTCATTATGAGTTCGTAGTCATGTTTTTTGGATTGACCAATGCCCCATACGCATTCATAGAGTTGATGGATTTGATAGTTTGATCATATCTTGACTTCTTTGTTATTGTATTTATAGATAATATATTAGTTTATTCCAAATGTGAGGCCGATCCTGAGAAGCATTTGTGGATTGTGCTCTAGAGATTTAGGGATGAGACGTCATATGCTAAGTTCTCTAAGTGTGCGTTTTGGTTAGAGTCTGTCTCTTTCTTAGGACATGTGGTGACCAAGGATGGTATTATAGTTGATTCAAACAAGATTGCAGTGGTTCATGACTGGGCTAGACCCACTTCTCCTACTGAGATTCAGAGTTTTATTGGTTTGGGAGGCTACTATCGGCATTTTTTTGAGGGTGTTTCATCTATTGCTACTCCACTAACCAAGTTGACTCAGAATAAGATTTCCTTTCAATGGTTCAATGCTTGAGAGGCAAGCTTTCAAAAACTCAAGCTTTGTTAACATTCTCTCCTATCTTGACTTTGACTAAGGAGTGCATGGGTTTTAATATCTTTTGTGGTGCTTTAGATGTTGGGTTAGGTGTTGTGTTGATGCAAGAGAGTAAAGTGATTCTATATATTTCTCATCAGTTTAATCTTCTTGAGGTAAGTTTGTGTCCCTGCCACGTTGATACTACAGGAGTTCCAACGACTACAAAGATATTTAATAATCTAAAAAGTGTTCTCAATATGGAGTTTCTATCCATTTAGCTCATTTAGATCAACCCCATGATGCCATGGCATTTTCAGTTAGAGATAGTGCAAGTGGTGTCTCAGTTGATGATTCGGTCAGTAAGTTAGAGTTGGACCCATTCATATTTATTTTCCCTATGCCTGTCAAGTAGGTGATTGAGTATGTCACCATGATTGGTGTGCTTTTATTTCCCACATTTGTCTTTTACTATATGTATTAGGGTTTTCTTATACCTATTAATGATTATATACCATGATGAATTCATATTGATTATTATGCGCCTTGTTATTGAATTTGTAATTATATGACTACTCTCATGATTTATTTTTTTAGTAATGGATGGAGTAGATCTATACTGATGTTTCTCATTATGAGTGTAGCATTTGGATTTGAGTCCAATTTATCTTGGCACATTAGCCCTATTATGGCCTTTGAGTGGTACACGATATTGATGTTTATTTTTGTACTGCCTGTTCAGTATGTTGATATTGATATTATTGTTGCTATTGCTACCACTGCATGAGATTATTGATATTATTTCATATTATTGCTTGATGTAATTGATCCATATTGCGTAGCTATTTAGATTAGTGTTATCTAGTTAGAATTTAATTTTGTGATCTTATTTGGTGGCTTAAGAGATATAGCCCAATTTGGTGATTTTCCCATAGCGCGATGAGGTTGATTTTTTTTCCCTCTTGGTTAGTTGTGCAACAGTAATTTGGGGGTATATTGTGGTATTAAAGTTATGTTGACGTTCCATGGTTTTGTACGATTTCAAAGTTGGCAATTTAGTTATATTGCTTTTTATCGAGTTAGAGATTCTTAGATTTTCTTCCTGGGTAGCAAAGGCTTTTGTTTTGGCTATCCCTTTTGATATAACCTATTTGTGAAATTAACCAGTTTGAGGTCCATTCATTGATTTTGATTATTTCATTGCCCGATAGTGGCTTTGACATCGATATTGAGGTGTCATGGATTCGTCTCTTAGATTAATGGGTTTGTTCCCTTGTGATGGTTTGCCTATATTATTAGTCTGGGGATTAGATACTCCCTTCTTGCTATGATATGATTTTGTCTTAAGTGGAGTTGGAAAGTTAGAGGCAAGTGCACTTTATTGTGATTGCTTCTTAAGTTGGAAAATTGGAAATTTCTTATCTTTAGTTGTTGATTTTCTGGTAGTGGTCTTGAATTTGACCTTGATTTTGGGATTGGTATATTATTTTTTCCTTGATGATATGATTCTTGTGTGGATTCAAGAAATCCCCATTCTAGAGTTTGTTCGGCCTAATGAGGCTTAGTTGAGTATTTCTCCTTGATAATATGTTCTTATGACTAATCATTGCTGGAATAAAGTATTGGACTAGTTAGTTCTGGCTTAAGTTGCATTTCTTTATGTTGCTAGAATTTTTGTCTTTCCTGGTATGGTTTGCAGCCTTGGGGAGTCCCTTTTGAGTATATTTTGATACATCATGACCTCTAGTAGATATGGGGTGGGTTATTTTCACGTTCAGCCAATGATTTACCTTTTTACATGGTTTTTGTATTGTGGTTTGGTATGATTTATCTTGGATATATTAGATTTGGATACGTAAGTCAATTTAAATGGTTGGTAACAATATAGGCTTCTTGGTTCAGTTTTGTCTTGATGCTTTGGAATGACGATTTGGAAGTATGATAGTTTTGGATCATTAATGCCTATTCTTTAGTTTTGGTTTAGAGATTGAGACCAAGTGATTCAGCCTTGGTATTGAGATTTAAGCTTGGTGTTGTAGAACTTGTGTGCAACTTTTGTTTTAGACTTATCTTTGTTCAGATTTCATTTATAGGATGGGTGATCCTACTTCGTGTTTTCCTATTCAGTTTTCTCGACGTCGGTTGGATTATAGTTGATAAGTGTTCAGATGATAGACATGGGCCCCATATTGGTTGTTTTAGTTTTGACCTTGAGTTTCAGTTTTCTTTGGGAATTTTGGGTGATTTACTCAGGGAAAGTAATATACTCAATTTGGATTCAGTATACCTTAATTCTCGATTGATGGGACATCTTGGACTAAAATATTCAGTGATAAGTAGTTATACCTTAGACTTCGGGATTTCAATTTGATTTTCATCTAATCTGGTTGAAGCATTAACATAGATTGCATTCGTTGATTATCTCCATTTGTGTGTCCAGATAGAACCTTATGAGCTTATTCTCATGTTTGTCGTATGGAATTACAGTAGATCAACTTCACTTTATTTAGTTCTCAGTGATAAAATTATGCGGGCGAGACTCAAGTGATTTTCCTCCTGGTTTGGAGTAGATAACAGGAATAAATTGGTAGAAAAAGATTATACTTGGATTTTAGAGTCAGTGGTATGACTCATGACTTGGGCTGGTTTATCTTGGATGACTCTTTGTTGATTTTTGTGGATATGTAGATGGTATCAATGTGTTGTGGTTCAGATGTGCGCACATTAGCCTTCTTGGTTGAGTTTGAGGCCAGTTAGCGATTAAGTTGAATTTTGGCTAGTTGGATGTAAAGTGGCAGTGCTGGTTTGAAACAAGGATACCTATTGCGAATCCCTTAGAAGTGTTTTTTCTTTGTGAGGTTATCTGGGAAGTCATGCTTAGATCATGTTGGCCCAGTACCTCATCCTTTTGAGCTTTTGAGATTCTTTCTATCCGTTGACTTTCAGGGACAAAAGTCCTTTAAGTAGTTGATGTTGTAACGACCCTTCCGGTCACTTTTTATGTTTCCACTTATCTTTTCCATTAGGGCTTATCCATAGTTTTCCCAACTCATTTATGAATTAATAGGATAGATGGTTCGATTACCGGGCAGTACGTTTGGCTTTTAGAGCCAATTTTCTATTTTGAAGTATTCACTGGTTCAAAATGCCACCAGGCTAAAACTTTGATGAAACAATCTTAGATGCTCATTTTCACTGTGAAAGCAGATCCAAAATATCAATTTTATTCTGGGTGAACCTTTTGTTTGTTTTTTAATGCACCCAAGCTTATTTTGACCTATTGGTTGGAAAGTTGGAAAATCAAACTATGAGTGTGGGACCCACATTTGGTTATAACGACCTCAAATTTAAAATCCAACTTCTCTATTTCTTCTGTAACATCATTTTAGGATGGGGGACCCTTGGTTTAAGTCCCATGGCTTCCAAACTTATTTTAGACTGTTGATCGAATTTTATGAAAAATGCAACTATAGGTATAGGCTCCACTTTTAATCGAAAAGATCTCGGATGAAAGTGTTGATGATCCCAATAGATTTGAAATGTTGTTTACACTCAAATTTTAACATTGCATTATATATTTTAGATTCTGAGTGAGTTTCGAGAGTCAAAAATAAGATTTTGCTGTCATCTGGTTGCCACACAGGACTGCGGAATCTCCAAAGTTGGTAGGGGTATTTAAGCACTCTACAGACCACGTTTTTCACCATTTTGACTTATTTTGAGAGCTTAAGACCCTAAATGGGTATTATAACCAAAAATTGAGTCTTGTGGGTGTGAAAGGAGCTTGGTAAATATCTTTTATAATGATTATCATCCGGATTAAGGTAATATTTCACCACTTTATTGGTGAATTTCTTAGTTCTTGACCCAAAACCCCAATTTATCTTAGGGCTTAATTTAGCCCTAAATTTGATTTGTTTTCACCCATTAATTGAGGGTTATGATTCCTTGGTGATGTATGAGCATTGGGTTGGCCTCGAAAATGTGATTTTCGTATGTGGGACCCACTTAGGACTTTTGGTGTCATTTTTGGACCCAAATCAGAATAGTGCAATATGGTTATCGTTAGACTTGTGTTGACGAGTAGATTATATTTTTAATAGTGTGATGGTATTTTGGGGATTTTGATATGAAGACAAACATGTCATGCTTGAAGTATGATTTTGCGGTTTGGTCTTGAGGTAGGCTCCTGTCCACTTTTCTTCATAAATGATGTATGATATGTATTGCGTGTGCATATGAATGTTAGGATTGATTATGATTAAGATATATTAGCCTTGATTATTGATGTTTTGGGAAATTAGACGAGGGTCTTGGACCCGTAAGATAGTATGTTTATAACCTTGTAGACTCCTATTGCTTTCTTCTTAGTTTAGATTGAATTATAGCATGGATTTAATACACTGCTAGGTTATGGATGTGGTTTTAGTGTTGGAAGAACGATTAGTATATTTGATCTTATTGGACTAGTGTGGTATTCTTGGAATTGTAATTTGGGTAGAATTGACTTAAGTGCCCTTATTTCTAGTTAAAGTTCATATCTTAGACTTTTATGTGGATTACATGACATCTAGAAATTAAACTAGACATCTTAGCGTAGTTTGGGGCTTAGTGTACCTAATTTAAGAAATTGAGTTTTAGACGTGGGATTGTCCAGCCCACTTAGTCCTAGACCTGTGTTAGTCATTATGGAATTAGCTGCAGATGTTAGACATAGTTTAGACTATTAAATGTTAGTATAAGGTTACTTCGTGACTCGATATCTTGTAATAATGTTCCCTGAATTCTGACTACTGAGTTATATCTATGTTGTTGCTTATAGAAATGATAAAATAATGGGCCCATAGAGATGCTATTTCCTCTTAGACTTGATACTTGACTCATAGAGATGCTCTTTCTTCGTAAACTTGATACTTGACCCATAGAGATGTCATTTTCTCTTAGACTTGATACTTGGCCCATAGAGATTCCATTTCCTCTTAGACTTGATATTTGGACCATAGAGATGTTATTTTCTCTTAGACATGACGTTGGGTCCTTAGAGATGATTTACCTCTTAGATGTAATGTTGGGCCCATAAAGATTTTATTTAATTTTAGATATGATAGTTGGCTTAGAGAGTTGATATTCCTCAGTTTCATGATGAATGACCTTTAAATATGAAATGACTTATAGTTGCATCATGCTTTTTTATATTATGCCTCCTATGTGAGAGATGGTTATATTCTTATTAATATTATACCTCATGTATGCGAGATGCCTCCTAGATGTGAGATGATTTAAGATATGCTATGACTTATAAATATGATTGTAGAGATAAGCTTCGAATATGTATATGTGCCGAAGGCCGTGATAATGATATTGTGATTATTCTGGACATATTATTAGGTCGAGGGCCCATAGTTAATATCGATGGGACATTTTAGAAGTGTTTATCCTTGTAGAAGAGGTAGTTACAGTTTATGAATATACATATATACTTGCGTATACATATCTCTCTGGTATGGGATGAAGGAAGGTGTGGTATGACGCTTATGATCTCATTGATTGAATACTAGTGATGGCATGTATAGATTAGATACATTCATGATTATTATATCGGTTATTGATGTGATTCAAGTAGAATTGCGATCTTATGAATGTTCTTCCTAATTATGGTATAAGCTACGTGGTAACTAGTTATCTATTAGGTGACTATAGTACTTGATGCCTAGAATTCTAAATAGCTTAGTTAATGAGCATTGCTTAGTTGAAATATGGTAGGTAATGACTAGAGTTGATACGTTGCTATGAAGATGGGTTTATCTATGGTAATGATATGTGGCTGTTGATATCAAGTTATAATGTTGATTAGTTGTTAAGTGAGGATAACATGGTTAACATTGCTAGGTGATAATGGATGATAGTGATAATGATGCCTTGTTAATAATTTTGCCTAGATACTAATGTTGACTAGTTAATAACAAGGACTAGCTAATACTGAGGATTAGTTGGTAAACAATTATTAGAAATTGATTGGGTTAGTTAATAAAAAATATTTAGTTGATAAATGATGAATTGTGAATAGATTACGATTATGTTTTAATGGTGAGCCTTGACTAGATGTTAAGCTTAGCTTATTATTGATTAATGGTTAGTTGCTATTCCATAATTAATGATTATGTGAAGAATCGGTTAGATTGATAACTAGAGATCATGTGATGACTAGTAAACTAGCGGTATAATAATGATTCTTGGCTAGTTAATGATGAGTAGATAAAATATAATGATAAGATAGTTATCTTAGCAATGTTATGACTATGGTTGCGAGTATATTGTCTTGAGTTTGTGCACCTATTATATACTTATATTTATGCATTGATGATTAGGATGATATATTGATGCCCGACAAGGCTGAATGATACGTTGAAGATATATTGATGCCTGGCAAGGCCAGAGGATACTTTGATAATATATTGATACCTGGTAAGTTCGAAGAATAGTTTAATGATATATTGATGCCCTGTAAGGACGGATGATACTATGATGATATATTGATACCCGATAATGCCAGAGAATGCTTTGATGAAATATTGATGCCCGACAAGGCTGGAGGATACTATGATGATATACTGATGCCTAGGAAGGCTAGAGGGTACTTTAATGATATATTAATACCCGGTAAGGCCGGAGGTTGATCACGATGATGATTTTTATGATGATAACACTTCTGACGAGATTGTTGGTATTGATTATGTACCTTGCATCTATTCCTGGATGTGCATCGCCTATCACTAGTATGCACCTATGTCTATCAGTCGGTATAGGATAGTTGCATAGATATAGGTTAAAAATATACCTTGTGTTGTTGGATGTTGATTGAACCTTTTGAGTCCAGAGAGGTGGGGGTAGACATAGCTCGATTAGGTATTTGGTTATCCAGAGTAGCCAATTATTTATGCTGATATTGATGTTGTTATTATCATTATTAATATCATTATTATGGCTAGCTTATGACATATTGGTCAATGATTCGGTATCAGGATTCAAGGTATGCCTTAAACCTCGTCTATCTTATGAATACACTATTATGAATGATTATATCATGTCTAACCATGTGGTTGGAAAACTTGAGTTCGATAGTGTTAAATATTAATAGTATATTAATGAGGTCTTTAAACAAGGATATAATGATCTAGGTTATGCTTTGAGATGACCTTATAAGAATATGTGTATGTATTTATGTATATATAAATCTAGCTATATGAAGCTATTGCACTATCGTGTATCCCTTTCCTCGTTGTTCTTATTGTATATGTGTTTCATCGTTTTGTATATTGCTATATATGTTTATTTTGCACTTTATTCATTTATTAGCCTGGGATATATGGTACAACATTGATGTCTATTGAATGTATCTGGAATAGGATAGTTTACCCTTGATACCTCCTTAGTCTTATTATGTTAAACTCTTGGACTTGAACCAGATGGTTGACCGTTATTATTCATATTTAATTCTATATGATTTCTGGACTCTTGGATGTAGTCTCCATTTTATTTATATGTTGTATATATCTGCTTTAGCTTTGGAGCTTAGTTGGCAGTTGCCTACTGAGTACCACTCATTTGGTACTCATATTACACTTCTGTAGCCTACAAATCATTGTACGAGTTATCGTTGTTGATATGTGCGTCATGTAAACCAGCCATGGTTTAGAGACTTATAGTGAGCTCCTATCATTTGGAGTATTACTTATCTCTTTCTTATGTATTAGACTAGTCTCTATATTATATTCAGAGATGAGTTGTATTAGTGTAATTCCTTTGACATTTTATCTTGTATTCTTGATATATAGAAGCTCTTGTATTGATATCATTAGGTTATGGGGATTTACTTATGTAATGGTTCTTATCTCATTTATCCTGCATTTTTTTCCATATATTATTGAGTAGTCTGTTACTTGCCATTTTGTATTGCAGGTTGGCTTGCCTACTAGGGTTATGGTAGGTGTCATCATGACATGAGAAATCAGGTTATGATAAATTGGTATCAGAGCCTAGGTTTCAATGATATATCAGTACAAGAGCCAAGTCTTTAGTAGAGTCGTGCGGATCAGTGCAAAGATTTTTGTAACCTATCTTTGGGAGGCTATAGTGACATTTTATGAAATTAACTACTTGACTCCTTATCATTTTCCCGCATTCCTAAAAACCTTAAACATGTTCTTTGACTTTATTCAATCCTCGAAGGACGATGTGACATTGTCGACAAATGTAGATGAGACTTAACGTATATTTCTAGAGTTTCCACGCAATGTCGGACTAGAGATCAGAGATGGATGTCGAAGATCTTCAGTGTTAGCCATAGGATTTAGGGCCAATTTATACACTAGTTGATCTCTTAACTACTTTAGTCTTTGAGGTTCAACATTGGGAATCTGAGTCAAGTTTCAAATTCCTTCTAACCATGTATGACAATCAATTCATCGAGCAGTTCTTATACCAGAGTTGGGTCTATTAGTGTTCATCAGGGTTCCTTACCTATTTTGAGTACGGAATTGGATTTCTTGAGTGGTCCAGACTTATTCATATGCTATATCCTTCAGAGTCAAACATTGGTGCATAGATGTATTAAAAGATTTGCATTGTCACTCCGTTTAGCATAGGAACACTTGATAGTAGCTGAGTCTTCCTTCCCTCAGGTAATCAATTATGAGAGGACTATAGATAGCATAGGTATTGATGCTTATGAAAGTGATGGCAAGAGGCCATGCCATTATATAGTGCTATTGGTATTGCATTTGGGAGTGAGATCTCTGCAGATTTCAGCTTTTTTGGTAGCCTATCAGTTTTACGTAGTTAGTATTTCAAACTATGAGATAGTTGATTAGAGAGAGTTACCATGTATTCCCTGCCGTCCTAGAGTTCTTGAGATAGGCTATGGTTATGGAAGGATGGACTTAATTCTAGAGTTTTTTCTTAGCACCAGTTGTCCAGCCATTTGAGCTCAGTTTGTGTCCCTACCATGTAGATACTGTAGGAGTTACTTCGACTATAGAGAGATCAACTACTAATCTAGAAAGTGTTCTTGATATAGAGTTTCTAGTCATTCATCTCATTCAGATCAACCCCATGATGTTATGGCATCTTCAATTAGAGATAGTGCGTGTGGTGCTTCAGTTGGTGATGCAGTTAGTTAGTCCGAGTTAGACCCATTGGAATTTATTTTCCCTATGCCCACTAGGCAGCTGATTGCGGATGTCACCATGATTGGTGTGCTTTTATTTCCCATATTTATCTTTTATTATGTGCATTAGGGTTTTTTATATCCATTGATGATTATATGCCTTGACGAGTTCAACTTGATTATTATGTGCCTTGTTATTGAATTTGTAATTATATGACTACTCTCGTGGTTTATTTTTTTTAGTACTGGATGGAGTAGATCTGTTCTGATATTTCTCATTATGAGTGTAGAATTTGGGTTCGAGTCCTATTTATCTTGGCATATTAATCCTATGATAGCCTTTGAGTGGTA
The DNA here is from genome assembly GCF_002878395.1 of Capsicum annuum. Lineage (NCBI taxonomy): Eukaryota > Viridiplantae > Streptophyta > Magnoliopsida > Solanales > Solanaceae > Capsicum > Capsicum annuum. The sequence continues at coordinate 121,474,991 of NC_061111.1, forward strand.
TATAATATTGATGTTCATTTTGGTACCGCCTGTTTAGTATGTTGATATTGATATTGTTGTTGCTATTACTACCACTGCGTAAAATTATTGATATTATTGCTTGATGTAATTGATCCTCGTTGGGTAGCTGTTTAGACTAGTGTTATCCAGTTAGAATTTCATTTTGTGATCTTATTCGGTGGCTTGAGTAGATATAGCCTAATTTGATGATTTTATCCCCATAGCACGATAAGGTTGATTTTTTTCCCTTTTTGTTAGCCGTTCAAGATTTATTTGGGAGTATATTGTTGTATTTAAGGCAAGTTGACCTTCCATGGTTCTGTGCAGTTTATAAATTAGAAATTTAGTTATATTGATTGTTATCAAGTTAAAGATTGTTAAAGAATTATGTTTTGGCTATCCCTTTAGGTATAACTCGTTTGTGAGATCGACCCATTTGAGGTTCGTTCTTTGGTTGTGACTATTTTATAGCCCAATAGTGGTTTTGACATTGATATTGAGGTATCGTGGATTTGTCTCTTAGATTTGTTGGGTTCGTTCCCTTGTGGTAGTTTGCTCTTATTATTAGTCTAGGGATTATATACCCCCTTCTTACTATGATTTAATTTTTTCATAAGTAGAGTTAGAAAGTTGGAGGCAGGTGACCTATCTTGTGATCGCTTCTTAAGTTGTCAAATTGAAAATTTCGTATCTCGAGTTTTTGATTTTCTGGTGGTGGTCTTGACTTTGACCTTGATTTCAAGATTGGTATATTTTTTTTCTTTGATGATCTGATTCTTAGGTGGATTTAGGAAATCCTTATTCTAGAGTTTGTTCGGCCTAATAAGGCTTGGTAGAGTCTTTCTTCTTAATAATATGTGCCTATGACTACTCTTTGCTGAGATGGAGTATTAGACTAGTTAGTTTCGGCTTATGTTGCATTTCTCTGAGTTGCAAGAAATTTTTCCTTTGCTAGTATGGTTTGCATCCTTGAGGAGTCCTTTTTGAGTATCTTTTGATAGATCATGCCTTCTAGCAGATATGAGGTGGGTCATTTGCATTTTTAGCCAATAATTTGCCCTTTTGTATGATTACTGTATTGTGGTTTGGTATGATTTATCTCAGATATGTTTGATTTGGATACTAAAGTCAATTTGAATGGTAGGTAACGATATAGGCTTATTGGTTTAGGTTTTACTCGACGCTTTGGAATGGTGATTTGAAAGTATTGATAGATTTGGAGCATTAATATGTACCCATTTTTAGTTTTAGTTTAGATATTAAGACCGAGCAATTCAGCTTTGGTATTGAAACTTCAGCTGTGTGTTATAGAGCTTGTGTGCAACTTTTGTTTTAGACTTGTCTTTGTTCAGATTTTATTTATAGGCTAGTTGAGCCTACTCTGTGGTTGCCTATTCGGTCTTCTCGACGTTGGTTAGATTATAGTTGATAAGTTTTCAGATGATAGCCCATGGACCCTGTATTAGTTATTTTAGTTTTGATTCAAGTTTTAGTTTTCTTTGGGAATTTTTGATGATTTACTTAGCGCGAGTAATATACTCGAGTTGGATGCTATGTACCTTTAGACTCGATTAATGGGATATCTTGGAGCAAAATATTCAGTGTTAAGTATTTATACCTTAGACTTTGGGATTTCAATTTAATTTTCATCTGGACTAGTTGCCGTATTGGCATAGATTGCATTCCTTAATTATCTCCATTTATGTGCCCAAATAGCACCTTACAAGCTTATTGTCATGTTTCTCGTATGGAATTTCAGCAGATCAACTTTAGTTTTTTGAGTTCTTAGCGATGAAATTGTGCGGGCGAAACTCAAGTGATTTTCCTCCTGGTTTGGAGTGGATAGCAGGAATGGATTGGTAGAAGAAGATAATACTTGGATTTGGGAGTCAGTGGTATGACTCATGACTTGGGCCGGTTTAGCTTGGATGAGCCTTTGTTAATTTTTGTGGATATGTACATGGCATCAACGTGTTGTAGTTCAGATGTGTGAACATTAGCCTTCTTGGTTGAGTTTGAGGCCAGTTAGCAGTTAAGTTGAATTTTGGCTGTTTGGATGTAAAGTGGCAGTGTTGGTTGAAATAGGGATACCTGTGAAAAATCCCTTAGAAGAGTTTTCTCTTCGTGAGGTTATTTAGAAAGTTATGCTAAGATCATGTGGGCCTAGAACCTCTTCTTTTTGGACTTTTGAGATTCTTTCTATCCGTTGACTTTCAGGGATGAAAGTCCTTTTAGTAGTGGATGTTGTAATGACCCTTCCGTTCATTTTTCATGTTTCTGCTTATCTTTTCCATTAGGTCTTCTCGATAGTTGCCCTAAGTCATTTATGACTTACTGGGACCGATGGTTCGATTACCAGGCAGTTTGTTTGGCTTTTAGAGCCAATTTTCTATTTTGAAGTATTCACTAGTTCAAAATGGCCACCGAGCAATAACTTTAATGAAAAAATCTCGGATGCTAATTTTGACTATTCCAGTAGATCCAAAATATCAATTTTTGTCTAGGTTGACCTTTGGTTCAGGTGTCAATACATCCGGGCTCATTTTGACCTATTGGTTAGAAAGTTAGAAAATCAAAATATGAGTGTGGGACCCATCTTTCATCAAAACGGGCTTGGATTTAAAATCCAACTTCTCCATCGTATCCGTAACATCGATTTTAGGCTTGGGGACCCTTGGTTTATGTCCCAAGGCTTTCAAACTTATTTTGGGCCATTGAGTGGATTTTATGAAAAATGGAACTATAGGTGTGGGCCCCACTTTTGGCCGAAATGATCTTGGATAAAAGTTTTGATGATTCCAATGAATTTGAAATATCGTTTACACTCAAATTTCACTATGGTAACATATATTTTAGATTCCGATTGAGTTCATAGGTTCAAAAATAAGTTTTGATATTGCTTTTATCTAGTGGCCACATGGGACTGCAACATCTCCAAAGCTGGTAGGGGTATTTAAGCACCCTATAGGCCGCATTTTTCACCAGTTTTACTTATTTTTGAGAGCCTAAAACCCTAAATGGGTATTACAACTCAAAATTGAGTCTTGTGGGTGTCTAAGGAGCTTGGTAAATCTTTTATCAAGATCATTATCCGGATTAAGGTAATATTTCACCACTTTATTGGTGAATTTCTTAGTTCTTGACCCCAAAACCCCAATTTAGCTTAGGGTTTGATTTATACCCAAATTTGATTTGTTTTCACCCATTAATTAAGGGTTATGAATTCTTGGTGATGTATGAGCATTGGGTGGACCACGAAACCCACTTGGTTTTTATGGTGTAGTTTTTGGATCCAAACAACAATAGTGCAATATGGGTATCGTTAGTCTTTTATTGATGAGTAGATTATGATTTTGATAATGTGATGGAATTTTGGGGATTGTGAAGTAAAGACGGGCATGTGGTGCTTGAAGTTTGATTTTGCGGTTTGGCCTTGAGGTAGGCTGCTATCCACTTTACTTCATAGATTATGTATGATATGTATTGTGTGTGGATATAAATGATTGGATTGATTATGAGTAAGATAGCTTATCCTTGATTATTGATGTTTTGAGAAATTATAAGAGAGTCTTGGACCCATAAGATAGTATGTTTATCACCTTGTAGACTCTTATTACCTTCTCCTTAGTTTAGATTGAATTGTGGCATGGATTTGATACATTGCTAGATTATGGATGTGGTTTTAGTGTTGGAAGAATGATTAGTATATTTGATCTTATTGGGCCAAGGTGGTATTCTTTGAATCGTAATTTGGATAAAATTAACTTAAGTGCCCTTATTTCCAATTGAAATTCAAATCTTAGGCTTGTTTGTGGCTTACTTGACATCTAGAAGTTGAACTAGATATCTTAGACTAGTTTGGGGTTTAGTGTACCTAATTAAGGAAATTGAGGTTTAGAAATGGGATTGTCCGGCCCACTTAGGCCTACACTTGTGTTAGCAATTGTGGAATTAGCTGTCGATGTTAAACATACTTAAGACTAGTAAACCATAGTATAAGGTTACTTCGTGACTCAGTATATTGTAATAATGTTCCTCAGATTGTGACTTCTGAGTTATAGATATGTTGTTGCTTATAGAAATGATATGATAATGGGCCCATAGAGATGCTATTTCCTCTTAGACTTGATACTTGGCTCATAAAGATGATATTTCCTCCTAGACATGATCCTTGACCCTTAAAGATGTCATTTTCTATTAGACTTGATACTTGGCCCATAGAGATGTCATTTTCTCTTAGACTTGATATTTGGCCCATAGAGATGTTGTTTCCTCTTAGACATGGCATTGGGTCCTTAAAGATTATTTCCCTCCTAGATGTGATGTTGGGCCTATAGATATGCTATCTCCTTTATATATGAAATAACTTTTAATCGTGTCATGCTTATTAATATTATGCCTCCTATGTGTGAGATAATTATATGCTTATTGATATTATAAATCTTATATATAAGATGCCTCCTAGATGTTAGATGATTAGAGATATGCTATGACTTATAAATAAGATTATAGAGATGAGTTTCAGATATGTATATGGGTCGAAGGCCATGATAATGATATTATAATTATTCTGGATAAATTATTTGGTCGAGGGCTAAGAGATGATATCGATGGGATATTTGGGAAGCATTTATCCTTATAGAGGATGCAGTTAAAATTTATAAATTTATATATATGCATGCATATACACGTCTCTACGGTGTGGGATGGAGAAAGGTGTGGTATGATGCTTACAAATTCACTGATTGAATACTGGTAATGGCATGCATAAATTCGATACATTCATGATTATTATATCATTTATTGATGTGATTCTAGCTAAAATGTGATCTTATGGCTATTCTTCCTAATTATGGTATACGCTACATGATAACTAGTTTTCTATTAGGTGACTATAGTACTTGATGTCTAGAATTCTAAATACATTAGTTAATAAGCCTTTGCTTAGTTGAAATATGGTAGCTAATGACTAAGATTGATACGTGGCTATGAAGATTGGTTTATCTATAGTAATGATATGTAGCTATTGATAACAAGTTATAATGTCGATTAGTTGTTAAGTAAGGATAAAATGGTTAAGATTGCTAGGTGATAAGAGATGCTAGTGATAATGATGCCTAATTAATAATGATGCCTAGTTACTAATGCTGACTAGCTAATAACGAGTACTAGTTAATAATGAGGATTAGTTGGTAAACGATTATTAGATATTGATTGGTGTTAGTTAATAAAATATGTTTAGCTGATAAATAATGAATAGTGAATAGATGGCGATTATGGTTTAATGGTGAACCTTGACTAGACGTTAGGTTTGGCTAATTATTGATTAATGTTTAGTTGCTATTCCATGATTAATAATTATGTGAAGAATCAGTTTAATTGATAACTAGAGATCATATGATGACTAGTAAACCAGTGGTATAATAATAACTCTTGGCAAGTTAATAATGATTAGATAGAATATAATGATAAGATAGTTATCTTTGAGACTTTATGACTATGGTTACGAGTATATTGGCTTGAGTCTGTGCACCTATTATATACCTATATTTATGCATTGATGGTTAGGATGATTTATTGATGCCCAACAAAACCGTAGGATACTTTATGATATATTGATGCCTAGAGAGGCCGGAGGATGCTTTGATGACATATTGATGCCCGAGAAGGCCGAAGGATACTTTGATGATATATTGATGCCTGGAAAGGACAGAGAATACTATGATGATATATTAATGCCCAGCAAGGCCTTAAAATACTTTGATGATATATTGATGCCTGGCAAAGCTGGAGGATACTTTGATAATATACTGATGCCCGACAAGGCCAGAGGATACTTTAATAATATATTGATGCCCGGCAAGGCCGGAGGATACTATGATGATATATTGATACCCAAAAAGGCCCGAGGTTGATCACGATGATGAAACTTATGATGAGATTATTGATATTGATTGTGTACCTTGATCTATTCCTGCATGTGCATCGCTTATCACTAGTATGCTTCTATGTCTATCAACCGGTATGGGATGGTTGCATAGATATGGGTAAAGAATATGCCTTGTGTTGTTGTATGTTGATTGAATATTCTGAGTCTGGGGAGGTGAGGGTACATATAGGCTCGATTAGGTATTTGGTTGTCTAGATTAGCCGATCATTCGCGCTGATATTGATGTTGTTTTTATCATTGTTATGATCACTATTATGGCTAGCTTATAAAAGATTGGTCATTGATCTGGTATCGGGATTCAAGGTATATCTTAAATCTCTTCTATATTATGAATGCACTATTATGCATCATTATATCATGTCTAGCCATGTGGTTGGAAAACCTGAGTTCGATAGTATTAAATCCTGATAGTATGTTAATGAGGTTTTTAAACAAGGGTATGATGATCTAGGTTATGCTTTGAGCAACCTCATGCGTATATGTGTATGTATTTGTGTATATATAAATCAAGCTATATGAAACTATGGCACTAATGTATATCCCTTTCTTCATTGTTCTTATTGTATATGTGTTTCTTCGCGTTGCATATTTCTGTATGTCTTTCTTTCACTCTTCATTCATATATTAGCCTGGGATATACAGTATAACGTTGACATCTATTGAATGTATCTGGAATAGGATAGTTTACCCTTGATACCTCCTTAGTTTTATTATGTTAGACTCTTGGACTTGAACCGAATAGTTGACCCTTATTATTCACATTAAATGTTATATCATTTATGGACTCTTGGGTGTAGTATCTATTCTGTTTATATGTTGTGTATATCTTCTTTACCTTTAGAGCTTAGTAGGTAGTTGCTTACTGAGTACCACTTATTTGGTACTCATACTACACTTCTGTAGCCTGCAGACCATAGTACGGGTTATCGCCGTTGATGTGTGCATCATGCAGAGTAGCCATGGTTCAGAGACTTATAGTGAGCTCCTGACGTTCAGAGTATTACTTATCTCTCTCTTATGTATTAGACTAGTCTCTATATTGTATTCAGAGATGAATTGTATTAGTGTAATTCCTTTGACATTTCATCTTAGAATTCTTGATATATAGAAGCTCCTGTATTAATACCACCGAGTTTTAGGGATTTACTTATGTAATGGTTCTTATCTCATTTATCTTGTATTTTTTTCCTTATATTATTGAGTAGTCCGTTACTAGCCATTTTGGACTATGGGTCAGCTTGCCTACTGGTGGGTTATGTTAGGCGCCATCATGACTTGAGAAATTAGGTCGTGATACTCTCTGTCCTAGCTGAGGAGAATGTGTAGGGGACTCGCTCTGTTTATGGAGTTTAGACCTAGTCTAGGGTCCCTATATCTGACTGTACCACTCCACGTGGAGTTCCATCAATCCTTACTAGTTCTCCTTGAGCTTCTTGGGCTAGTGACACTTATGCTCAGTTGCCTTAGAGAGATATCTTTGATGCTAAATTCCATTAGTCTATTCATATACTTTCTCAGTTGATAGCATAAGAGTCTTGTCAGTCTGATCGTGTTGGTTCTATTTTCCATTCATCTGAGGTCACTTGAATCCCCCAACCTTTACAAACTTTTAGGATGAGGAGGATCCGCATGGGTTAATTGATGAGATGGAGAAGATCTTCAGGGTGATGTATGGTATTGATTCTGATGGTGTAGAGTTTGTTGCTCATTAGGATTTGTCTTATCAGTGTTATGAGGATTTGGAAGTTATGAGCGGTGATGATGCTGAGCAGGATGTTTAGGATGACTTTTTAGGGGCCTTCCTTGGTCACTTCTTTCCTCTAGTATTGAGGGAAGCTAAGGCTGAAGAGTTTGTAAACTTAAAGAAGGAGAAGATGAGTGTGAAGGAGTATGATCTGAAATTTCAGAAGTTGTCCTATTATACTCCGGCGTTAGTGGCTAACATGTAGTCGTGAATAAGGAAGTTTGCTTCTGGGTTATCCCATGATTTTGAATTGGAGTGTAAGCCTGCGATGTTGAACATTGATATGGACATCTCTAGGTTGTTGGTTTATATGCAGCAAGTGGAGGATGAGAATAATAAGAAAGTAGAGATATGAGAGAGGCATTATAAGAAGTTTAGGAATTCAGAGCAGGGTACACGACAACAAATAGTGGGAGATAGTAGGAAGTGGACTAGAAGAAGAATTAGGGAAATTTATATACATCTGCTAGTGCTCCTTACCCGAATACTTTAGGTGATCATCGTTTCTAGGCTAGCAGTAGTCCTAAGGCACAAGGTGCCCAGTCCATGCTAGTGGAGCTCAGTCAGGCCCACCTTACCCTCTTTTTCATTTTTATGGGCGGATTCACCATGGATATTGTTAGGAGGGTAGAAATCAGTGCTATAATTGTGGTCAGCTTAGTCATATGTAGCGAGATTGTCCACCATCCAGGGTAGCCACTGGGCTAATAAAGTTCCAGTTATCACTTCTTCAGCCCTTGCGCCAAAGGGCTCTACTTCTGGTACTGACACTCCTCGAACCGTCTCTATGCACTAGCTACTCATGAAGAATCTAAGGCATCTCGAAATGTTGTTACTGGTATTATACAAATTTTCTCTCGCGATGTTTATATTTTTCTTGATCTGGGTTCTACGTTATATTATCTGACCCCTTATAAGGATGTACATTTTGGCTTTGGTCTTGAAAGTATTTTCGACCCCTTTTCTATTTCTACTTCGATAGGTGAGTCTATTGTTGCTAGATATCTATAGGAGTTATGGTGTCCATCTTTCGTAGGTAGACATTGGTGGATTTGATAGAGTTTGATATGGTGGATTTCAATATTATCTTAGGGTTGGACTGACTTTATTCGTGCCGTGCTTCTCTGGATTGTTGGAATTTAAAGGTAAGTTTTCATTTTCCTAATGAACTTGTTATTGAATGGGAGGAGAGTTCCTTAGTGTCCAAAGGGAGGTTTATTCCAATAACATTGAAATTGATTTTAAAAGGGTGTTTGTATTGATGTGCTGGGATTTAGCGGCAGATTTATTACTTCAAATAAGGAATTTTTGCTTCGACTTAGGTTATCTTGTTGGATATGATGTGGTTCTGTGTGTTGTTGCATGTAAAACAAGTTGATAGTGGTGTTGGACTAAAAATAAGAAAGAAAAGTTCTAGGAAGGCAAAGTACTGGTCTAGCTATGAGTTGTCAAGTCACTTTTTGACTCGTAGCTAGACTTGTCAGGATACCAGAAGCTAAAGTAAAGCTAAGAGACTAAGTAAAGATTGGCTACAACTTGTAAGAAGTGGCTATGATTCATTGAAAATAGTGGACATGAGAACAGTGAACATAGCTGAAGTCACGAAGTATTATAAAAGACTACAAGTCATAAGGTCTGACTACGACTCATACAGAGTATTCATAATGAGAACAATGTGCAAGATCCTAAAATTTTAAGGTTCAAGTGATGATGAGTGAAGAAGAAGAGTCGTAAGGACTAACTACAACTCATGGTGAGGAATAGTAATGACAACAGAAGGTTGAAGCCTTTAAGATGAGAATCACTGAAATGCCTATGACTAGCTGCATACGAGGGAGACCTTACGAGTTGTAATGACCACTGACTTAATTTTCTGATTCCATTTTTATTAGGATTTCTTTATTATTTTGAGATACTATAAATACCTTAGGGTTATTCCTTTATTATGTTACACACTTTGGATGCACTTTTACATTACTTTTGATGCTTTTAGCTTACTTTGATCATTCATATTTTGTTCTTAAAGTTTTGGTTTCGTTTTCAATTGGACATTATTGATTTTACTCTTTCATAATTATACAATTAATTACAGTGTTCTTCATTGATTATCATGGATTTTTGCATGAACAGAGCAACTAAATTCCTTAACTAGGGTTGTGGAAACCCTGGAGGATTAGCTACATAAGGGAAGTAGGAGATTTCTCTAGTCAACTGTGGTTGGGTGTATTGAAACCTTCTTCATATTAGATGAGCCCAAGCTACTACAGAAGCTTGGGAATTGCCATGTATTCGAGAACGTCCTCACAAGGGAGGTTAAGATTGGAAAAAGGATGTTACAACAGTGATTCAAGGCTATCAACCCTTTTCTAATTAACCCAAGACTCAAAAGGTGAGAGTTGTACTAAGGTTATAGAAAAGGGACAACAAGGCTACACCCTGAGGCTCACAGGGTCAAGGGTGAAATCTATCAATGTGTTCACAAGATGGTTCGTAGTACATAGCTTGTTAAATTTGTATGCAACGCGGGAGGTTAGGTGAATTGAACACGAGAATCTTACGTTGTTGTGATGCCAGGGGGAACACAACACTAGTGTTTGTCTTCTATTGTTAACAAACCCAAGCATTTATGTTTGACTACCTATTACTGTTGACTTCAAATCCCCCCATTTACTTTTCCACACTGCTCATGGATTTTGTTAAGTTTGAGATACTTTTTGACGTATTACCTATGGGTTTGAGCCCTACCTGATTTGATTTACTATATTTGGCATCAACTGCAGCATACTTTCTTGGAGGTTAGCTTTGGGATACATTAAATTTTGGCGCTGTTGCTGGGGAAGACGATTTGAATTGTTGATTAAAGTTGGTGAAGTTCTAAAGCTTTTATTTTCTATTTTTAGTTGGGTATATGCTGGTGTATGACTAGCACTAGGAGTCAAGAAAATCCCTTACTCCCTATTGATCTTGAACCAGAGAGAATTTTACAAACATCACGATGGATGTCGGAGCAAGTCTGTGATGGTGTTCCAGTTGGAGCCCGAGATCCTCAGAATATACCTCCTCCTCCACCTACTGATCCATAAAATATTTGCAATAGACAGACAGAGCAATATTAAGCATAGGCAGCTAAAGAGAGAAGAGTAGTCGAGGAGGCCTAATTGGCTCAACTGTCATATTTGGCTTTTCTAGGACTGTTAGAGAATCATCGAGCACCACTCGAAGCAAATCATGATAAAGGACGTGGTGGCAAAGATAGAGTAGTTCCATCCTATTAGTATCTACTACCATATGATGAAGATTAAGACATGGGTTATGTAGAGCTTATTGATACTAGAGACATTATTCCACCTGCTTGACCTCCTAATGTGAAGTTTGATATTACCAGTGCAATGATCCATCTGCTGAATCTAGAGACTATATTATCGGGGGTAGCAACAGATGATGCAAACATGCATCTAGCAAACTTTACTAGGATATGTAATTCATGTACTATCCTTTGGTGGATCATGAGGCATTTAGGTTACGGTTGTTCCCTTTTTCACTAACAGGTGAAGCATCATTGTGGGTTGGGGAACTCTTTAGAGGCTCAATCACGACTTGGCATGAGTTATGTGGATAATTTTTGAATTGATTTTTCCTTTCTGCCAAGATGCTGTAGTTAAAAGATAAGATCTATATTTTTGGCAGTTACTTGTAGAGTCTATGTATGAAGCATGGTTTCGGTTAAAAAAGAAGTTGAGCATGGTACCTTATTATAGAATTCCAGGATCCCACTTGTTGGAGATAGTCTATACATCCTTGAATATTAGCTCTAGGGCAATGACAGAGATAATATCTAGAGGTTCACTTATGTGTCTATGTTAGGAGATGGCGTAAGAGATTGTAGATGAGATTTTTATCACTAACCAAGGATGGCATGCTTGGAAGGCTGATAGAGGGGCCGATACATATGCTATTTGAGCTGCAAGTGACTATTCATCTAGTAATGATATGGTAGCACAAGAAGTTGCACAACTCAAAACTAATATTGGGATGCTTTTAAAATAATTTATAGCAATGACGACTGAAAAGGTGAACACAGTGGGGGCACAAGGATCTACTTTCAAAGCCTAATATTCTGATGCAAATAAGGAAGCAAAGTATTTGGATCACAAAGTGGTAGGTTTTTGAGCCAAACAGAAAGGAAATCAAGGTCAGAACTATTATGGTGATAGATATCGAGAGAGGAGCAGAGAATGAGATGGTGATTAGAGGTTCAAAGATGACTACAAAGAGAAGAGCGACCGATATGTTCCACCAAGTATCCGAGACACCGAGTCTAGAATGGAAAAAATGTTGTCAAAATTAGTAAAAGGCCAAGAGAGTCAAGAGAGATGCCTTAAAGATATTAAAGCAGATATATCAGGGCTGAATTAGTAGGTTTAGTCATATGCTACTGCGATCAAACAACTAGAGCAATAGTTCGACCAAATGTCAGTCACGTAGAATCAAACACAGCCTATCATTCTTCCTGGTAATATAATACAAAACCTAAAGAATGATAGTCATTGCCATGCCATTACTACTCGGAGTGTTAAAACCACCATGGATCTGCTCATGCCCACTGTGAATAAGTCATAGAATAATGTTGATCGTGTTGCTGTTGAGGAAACACCTAATGTAGAAGCCGAGAAATCATTAGGTATTAAGGACAGTAGCATGGAAGATAAAGGTAAGGGTAAGGTTGAGAAGCCTATTTTGAAAAACTTTCCAAGACCTTGACCACCTTATCCTCATAGATTGAAAAAAGTAGGAAGAGAGTAAATATCAGAATTTTTGATCTATGTTGAAGGAGCTGTCTATAAATATTCTGTTAGTTGAGGCATTAGAGCAGATGCCAGGCTATAAGAATTCATGAATGATCTCATCACTAGAAAGTGAACTATGAGTTATAAACCTGCTGACAATGTTTATCATTGTAGTGTTGTTGCCTCTAGATTATTAGTAGAGAAAAAGAAGGACCTTGGAACCTTCACCATTCCGTGCACTTTTGGGTCTTTCAACTTTTCTCGGACTTTATATGATATAGGATAAGGTATTAATCTCATGCCATTGGTTTTATTTAAGCAATATTGGTTTTATTCAAGCAATTGGGGTTAGGAGAACCTAAACCAACATTGATAAGATTATTGATGACTGACTGAACCATGAAAAAACTGGTTGGAATTCTATGTGTTGTTTTAGTAAAAAAGGCATCTTTTATCTTCCCAGCTAATTTTGTGATACTTGATTGTGAGGTGAACTTCTAAGTCCCTATAATCTAGGGCATACCCTTTCTAGCTATGGGTAGGGCATTGGTTGATATGAAGTTAGGACATATGAGGTTCAGACTCAATAATGAACAAGTAATCTTCAATGTATGCTAGTCAATGTGGCAACTGGATGGTATGAGAATTATGTTTGTGATAGACACTATTGATGAGGAAGTTGATGTAGCAAATGTTCCAATTGAAGAGAGGCTGGGTGTTAAAGCATTAGTAGCAGTGATTATGAACTTTGATAGTGATGGAATTGTGGAGTGCGATGAGATAGTTTGTGCTTGGTATGGGAGAGGTTCATACACTTACGGTCCAAAGAAGCTTGATCTAGTTTTAAAGAATAGAACCACTCCCGCCGCTCATCTATCGATAGAGTAACCACCTGTATTGGAGTTGAAGGCCCTCTTATCCTATTTATACTACTTTTTCCTTAGGGCCAACAACACATTTCCAGTAATTATTGTTGTGGATTTGATGGAGACTAAGATAGAGGCATTATTTTTTGTATTACAAGAGTTCATACGAGCTATAGGATGGCCTATTGGGGATATTTTGGATATTCCATCAAGAATCTGCACCCACAAAATCTTGCTTGAATTAGACTATACATCGACTATTGAACACCAACGACGATTGAATCCTCCTATGCAGGAGGTGGTGAAGAAAGAGATCATTAAGTGATTGGATGTTGTTGTTTATCCCATTATTGGTAGCAACTGGGCCAGTCATGTTTAATGCATCTCGAATAAAGGAAGCATTACTGTAGTGCCAAATGAGAAGAATGAACTAATTCCAATGAGACCAATCATAGGCTGGGGAGTGTGCATGGACTATAGAAAGTTGAACACATGGACCCAAAAGGACCGCTTCCTAATGACCTTCATGGATCAGATGTTGGATAAACTTGTAAGAAGGGGCTGGTATTAGATTTTGGATAGCTATTTAGGGTACAATCAAATCATAATTGCTCCCAAAGAACAGACGAACACAACCTTTACCTACCCATATAGGACATTTGCATTCAAAAGAATACCATTTGGGTTGTGAAACTCTCTAGCAACATTTTAGAGATGCATGATATCCATCTTCTCTAACATGGTAGAAGACACCATTGAGGTATCTATGGATGATTTTTTTGTAGTTGGTGATTTTCTTGATGACTATTTGATTCACCTAGCCAATGCTATGTGTCGATGTGAGGAATAAAACTTGGTACTTAACTAGGGAAAGTGAGACTTTATGGTGAAATAAGGAATTGTGCTTGGGCACAAGATCTCAAAAATAGGTATAGAGGTTGACAAGGAGAAAATTGAAGTGATTGAGAAGCTGCCGCTGCCATTTTCAGTTAATGGAATTTGAAGCTTTTTGGGCTATGGAAGTTTCTATAGGTGATTCATCAAGGATTCCTCGAAGATTGCAAATCCTTTATGTAAACTTCTTGAGAAAAAGTTGAAGTTTGATATTAATGAGGCATGTCTGAAAGATTTTGAGTGTTTGAAGGAGCGACTGGTGTCTAATCCTATTATTGAGTCTCCTGACTGGTCTATACCACTTGACATCATAGGTGATACAAGCGGTATGGATCTAGGTGCTGTCCTAGGCCAAAGGCGAGAGAAGATTATACACCTTATCTATTATTCTAGCAAGGTGTTAAACTCTACTAAAAGAATTATACTATAACAGAACAAGAGCTACTAGCAGTGGTTTTTGCCTTTGAGAAATTTTGGTCTTATCTTATTGGCACTAAAGTTGTTTTGCACACAGATCATGCAACATTGAGATACTTGATAGCGAACAAAGATGCAAAATTTAGATTGATCTATTGGGTTATCTTGCTACAAGAGTTCAATTTTACGATAATAGACCAAAAGGGTACAAAAAATCAAGTTGTTGATCATTTGTCCAGGCTTGAGGATAAAGCAATGCAAAATATAGGGAATGGAATTAAATCGATGATACTTTTCTAGATGAGCAAATTTCGGCAGCATCGCAAGACCTAATTCCCTAGTTTCCTAACTTCACAAATTACCTGGCAAGTGCTGTCATCCCAAAAGATTTGTCCTTCCAGTAGAGAAAAAAATTTATGCATGAGGTAAGGAAGTTTTTTCTGGGATGATCCTTACCTATTCCGTATTTGTGATGGCGTAGTTATTCATATATGCATCCATAAAGTGGAGATGATGAGCATTCTTGAGGCTTTCCATGCGTCACCAGTTGGGGGTCACTATAGAGGAACTTGCACAACCCACAAGATTTTGTAGTGTGGGTACCACTAGCCTAAAATATACCAGGATGCTCATGACTTTGTTTTAGCTTGTGACCAATGCCAATGGAAGATAATAGCTCTAGATTCCATGAACTCCCCATGATACCCATACTAGAGTTAGAGTTATTTAACGTGTGGGGGATCGACTTCATAGGTCCATTTGTGAGCTTCTTTGGTATGAAATACATTATCGTGGCGGTGTACTATATATCTATATGGGTACAAGCAGTTGCACTCCTCCATAATAAAGGAAGAAGTGTTATTAACTTCCTAAAAAAATACATCTTTTCTTAATTTTGTATGCCAGTCCAATCATCAGTGATGGTGGTTCACACTTATGCAATCACCTGTTAAAAAATTTGCTTTAGAAGTATGGTGTAAAGCATAAGGTGGAAACACCTTATCACCCCTAGACTAGTGGATAGGTTGAAGTGTCCAATAGAGAGATAAAGTCCATTCTGGCGAAGATTGTTGATGCCAATAGGACTGATTGGTCAAGAAATTTAGATGATGCATTATGGGCCTACAGAAAAGATTTCAAGACCCCCATAGGTGCTTCTTTGTATTATTTGGTATATGGTAAGGCATGTTACTTACTTGTTAAACTTGAGCACAAAGCATTATGGGCATTGAATTGGTTGAACTTTTAGTGAAATGATGCAAAAAGGAAAGAACGAGTAATGTGAATGAGTTGGATAAATTCTGACTCTAGGATTAAGAGAGTTTTTCACTATGAAAGGAGAAAATAAAGTTCCATCATGATCAAAAATATGAAGAAAAAAGTGTTTGAGCTAGGTGACAAGTATTGTTGTATTATTCTAGACTTCGCCTATTTTTAGGCAATTTAAAGTCTAGATAGTATGGGCTATTTGCTGTGGTAAGAGTGCTTCCTTAAGGTGCTTTAGAATTTAAGAATTATGGTGAATCCTAGTTCAAAGTAAATGGGCTAAGGATAAAGAACTATATGGGTAACACGGATGAAGTTAAGGTAATTGAGTATTTAAACCTTGCTGAGTTTGAGTAACCAAGACATCTGAGTCATATTGCGACGTTAAATCAGGAGCTACATGGGAGGAAACCTATGGGGATTGTTAGTGAAGTTTGAGTATCCAACCTAGACACATCATGCCGCGACATTAAATCAACCACTTTATGGTAGGAAACCCATGTTTTATACTTACTAATTTAAAGGGTAACATGCGTGTTCAGTGTACAGGACTGAAGATTGCAGGAGTCCATCAAAAATTTGCTGAAATCTTTATGAGTCATAACCAAACATAAAAATATTGGATTACGAGTTAGAAGGACCTGGAACTTAGAGCACTTTCAGGTAAGTGGTCTCTAGAGTCATTACGACTCTTAGAACGAGTCATAGTCAGTGACTACGCCTCATCACATTGAGTCTTAATGAGTAAAGACCCTGGTAAGGTTCCAGTCTTTAGTTAGGGGGTTTGAAACTTGTAAGAAATGGTTATGAGTCATAATCAAGACTTGTAACCAAGCCTGATAGGCCAGGTATCGCGAGTAGACCCGATTTAAATTGTGATTTAAAATAAAATTGGGCAACCAAAATGGGCACTTGACCTTTCAATTTGTGGAATCCCTCCATTGAATATTTCATAGAAAATCTCAAAAGCACTCTATATTCATCCCAAATATCAAAATCAACAAAATCAAATATCCCAAAAGTTGAAAATTTTAAGAGTAGGGCAAAATTTAACTGAGGTCAAGAAATCTAACTCTCAACCGAACACATAAGTTTTTTATGCTTAGAAGTCTATATTCTAAGTTGGGTTTTATAATAATATGTGAGTTACTTGGGTTTCTTGATTCAAGTATGTGTGACTCTTAATCAATTCCGATTCTTGAGAGTTTTTATAAAGTACTATGAAAATAGGAGGAAAAAGAGACTTCATTTGTTAAGACAATGTTTAGGGATGAATATATGGAGTGGTGATATAAATTTGAATGTACATTTTTTTGATGGGATTAAGTATTGGAACCTACTAAGTCTAAACCCTCATGTTACAGTGTATATGAGACTCCTAATAACTTGTAAACACACTTAATGAGTCGTTATGAGACTCGTAACCACTGATAACATGGAGAATTAGAAGAGTATGGGTTCTGGTATCACTATGACTCAACTGAATAAGTCTTAACCAATCCCTATGACTCATAGTCATGATTTGTGATGACTTGAAAACTTATGCATAATATGAAATTTATTCTAGTTAGTATACGGGTGTTGGTAATGAGTCATATTCTAACATTACAACTCACTAGGAGGAATCATAATCTGACCAACAACTACTGACCTAGACTTTGTCTATATTATGATTCGTTTAAATAAGTTGGACCCAACGATTATGACTAAGACCCTATAGTCTTATAGAATCCAATACATACACACTGAAACTAAACTTTCTTGTTTTTCTTTCCTCTTCTAATAATTCACTAATTGGTCTGATGAAAATAGGTACTCATGGCTCCAAAAGGTGATTTATCATCAAAGCAAAATAAGAACACCAAGAATAAACCTTCCCTAAAGTCTGATTATAAGTTGAGAAATGAGGACACCAAGGATTCAAGTGGTGACCTTGAGAATACCCACTAAAGGGGTAGGTTATGCCTTGGAAACAATAACCTCGGGGCAAGAAAACAGCTATAGAGGAGGTCACACCTCCTAGGAGGACACCAAAAATAAAACATCCCAGTGTTTCCCACCGCATTTAACATTTTACTCTAATGATGAAAATTAATAATAATGATGAAGAAGAAGAGAATGATGATGATATAGGTGAGAAAGAATTGAGACCTTATGATGTAGAAGCTGCGAGTGGGGGTGAGGAGCATGCTACTCCCATTGACATCCAACCACCACCACCACCTCAAATTCTATTTTTCATTGAAGATGCTTCAGTGCCCATCATTGAATGTTGGGGTACCTTTAGATTCAGTAAATATACAGTGAGGGGTTGTAATTAATCCTAACTACGAGTAACCTTAAGAGGGTAATATATTTGAAGCGTAGATTGACCACTGCAGGCATGTCTGAAATGCCTGAGTTTGAGGCTTGGTTTCAATAATACCATTTTTAGTAGATGACCACAACCCCTAGAAAATTCAGCCTTGCATTAGTACGGGAGTTTTATGTAGCCTAAAAATGGGAGGTGAAGAGATAATATACATAGGGCAACTTGTGGAAGGGTGGTGAGCCGATTACTTCATTGACCATTAGAGGAGTTTGGGTGAACATCTCCCTAAATACTATTTCAAGAATCTTGCATGGACCTAATTTTCAACCACTGCTGAGTACTGCTTAGATTGATTATTGCATGGAAGAGATGCAAAAATAAAAAGAAAACATATGGGCACTACAGATAAGATGATGCATTTTTGGTGGATGTCTAATATTATTTCAATAGATAGATAAGAATCTTGTTAGATAGTTTGTAGTTTGGGAGTGAAATCACCGAAGATTACCAAGAACACTCCAAAATTTAAGGAAAAGGCATAGTGGACTCTTGCTCGGCATAGACTATGTCCCACAACTAGGGACAGTGTTCTCAATCCAGTTCGCACAGCTTTAGTAACCAAACTCAGGGTCAGATATGATTTAGACATTTCACATTTCATAGCTAGGGAAATACGTGAAAGAGTGGTGGTGGGTTCTGATATGATTTTGGCATTCCTATGTATGTTGACTCGAATATTCTTGGAGGCGAGGATTCCAAAACTTCCAAAAGTAGATCAGTATATTGAGCTAACGAATACTTTTGACTTGGGTTTGATTCGGGATGCACAAAATCTTATGACTAGGCCAAAAAAAGAAGGAGCAACAATGCTAGCTGAGAGACTACAAAATAGGGACCCGAGTACTGCTACTGCTGGATTTACTGATGATACTCTTATTGATATTCAGTAGTCTGAGCCCCAGCCCTTTAATATAGCCAGAACCTCTAGTATTTCCACTCCACCACCAACTACAATACCAAGTTCATCCACATCCAGGCTAGCTACAGCTGGCTATTTTGTTGTTTCGTAGGCATTTTTGAATAATATAACAAAAAGGTCGAGCACTGTAGAGAAAAAGGTGTGGTTAATGGAAAAAAGAGTAAAGCCCTGGGTTGATACTAGACTTGATGATCAAAGATTAAGGATATCGAGGAGTTTGGATAGTTTTGAGCTGAGGATCACTCACTAGCTTGAAGGTGCTCAAGATATTGACTTAGTAGGAGTTAAGTCTGAGATAGCCGAATTATAGAAGTTGGGGAATGAGTGACATAAGAGGCTAGTTTTTTCCATGCTGGTTATTACAGAGATACAGTTAAAAGAAAAGGTCAAAAATATTTGGGGTGTCAAAATAAAGAAATAGAAGAACAAGAAAAGGAAAAGATTGAGTACAAAAGATGGAAACATTAAAAAAGTGGTAAAAAGGAGTAAACAAAGTAAGAAGGACTGGCAGGAGAGGTTCAAAGAGATGGTGGCGGGGTCTAGTAGTTTGAGACCTGCTAATGATGTTGAGAGGCATAGCTAATCGACCACTAAGTGCAATAGCCACAACTAGTGCCGAAGTAGCCCAGGATGTCCCAGCAGTTGCAGGATACTGTTAAGAAGAGTAGGGCCTAATTTGAGGGTCCTCATGATGATCTAGTATGATCTTGTGCCTAGGGTACCCAGGTATGTCCTTAAACCATATTTTACATTACGAAATTGACTAGGTATGGTGCATAGGTTTTAGTTGGGGTGGGGCTACACCACAGTCACCATGGGTTATGGTTATCATGTATCAAAACTCGTAGGCCATAGTTTAAACGTAAAACCATAACGTGAGTATGTGTGTGTTGTTGTGTGCTAGTTAAGTAAGGAGATCGATATGTATAGGCAGTCAGTAATTTGTACATAACATGTGCTAATGATTCTATTTGAAAATTTCATACTGCTACTTTAAATTTTTGTAATGAACTGTTAATCTATGGGTATGTGAGTGTGTGATATTGTGTGTTACTTAAGTGAGGAGAAAGATGTGCATAGGCAATCAATCATTTTTTCATAACATATGCTAACAATTCTATTTGAAATATTCATATCCCTCCTTTAAATTTTTATGATAAACTTTGTGATCTGTGTGTATGTTCAACTGCTGAGAATCCCATAATGGCATTAGAATTAGGAATGAGATAACTATGGAATGTAGGTGCATGAATTATATAGGTAGAGACTGACAATGTGACCCTATACAAAGTGAGTGAGAGGTGTTACTTAGTACACAATGTGTATGTATTCCAGAACTTGTCTCGTTTCTATTGCCTAGAATGTAGGATGGTTGATTAGGAAATAATCATAGGCCATTTTTCTGATTAGTCCATTCGAACCTAAAATGCCAAACCAAATGAGATATGAATCTCTTGATCCCAAAATTTGAGCCTAATAGATCAACTTTTATTGTTTACACCAATTTTACCTTCCCGCTTGACTAGAATGAAGCTATTTTAGCCCTGGTCCTCTTGGGATATTATGCACCTCAACTCAGGAAAACCGCCTAAGTTGAGGGTGGCTATCATAGGGACATGTGAAAAGTGAGTACAAAGAAAGAGGCATAGATAAGAAAATGAATAAGGTCAGGTTCAGTAAATAAAATGAAATAAAAAAAACTATCAAGAAAAATAAAATACAAAAGAAAAAGAAAAGAAGAATAAAATGAGAAAAGAAAACCACACTCGACCCAAAGTCATGAAAAAAAATAGAAAAAAGGATAGAGAAGGGAGGATTTAATAAGGAAGATGGTAGAAAAAAGTAGACCCCTAAGAAAACATATTGCCAAGGAGGCTAAGTCACTAAAAACTTCTCAAATATACCATAACCAGCACTAAGCCTATGTTACAAGCTAAACTTATTTGTAAGTGTGACTTGTCTAGACTATCCCTGAAATAATAATCTGAATTAAAATGAGAAATAGGGACTTCTTTGACTGCAAGGGTGCATGAGTTGCAATGTCATACATATTAGTCCAAGTAGTGTATGTTGCTTAGGCCTAGTTGTTCATGGAAAATATGATGCCATCATTGGATTCCTATGTGTCACATTATGGTACTGGGTCATTATACAAAGTAGTATTTTAAATAGTGAAATATGAGGGGGTAGGGGGTAAAAAGTAACCTTGAGCTGATTGATAAATTGATTGCCAAATGTGTGAAAGACTCTTTGAAGTTAACCATCATTTTTTTGTGGATTTGATTTTTGTATTACCTGAGAACACGAAAACATTCTAAGTGAGGATGTTGATGTACCGAGATTTAGCGGCACATTTAATGCTTAAAACAAGGAATTTATGCTTGGACTTATGTTATATTATTGGATATGATGTGGTTTTGTGTGTTGTTGCAGGTAAAATAGGTTGATAGTGGTGTTGGACTAAACATAAGAAAAAAAAGTTCTAATAAATCAAACTACTAGTCAAGCTATGAGTCATCAAGTCACTTTACAACTCATAGCTAGACTCGTCAGGATACCAGAAGGAAAAGTGAATTTGAGAGACTAAGTAAAGATTGGTTACGACTCATAAGAAGTGGCTATGATTCATTGAAAATAGTCATCAAGAAAGCAGAGAACATAGATGAATTCCTGAAGATAAGTTATAAAAGACTACGAGTCACAAGGTCTAGCTACGACTCATAGTGAGCAATCGTAATAAGACCAGTGTACAAAGTTCTGAATTTTAAGGCTCAAGTGATAACGAGTGAAGATCACCAGTCATAAGGACTAACTACGACTCATGGTGAGGAATCATAATAACAAAAGAGGCTTTAAATCCTAAATATAAGAGTCACTGAAATGCCAATGACTAGCAGCGTATGACTTGTAAGA
The DNA here is from genome assembly GCF_002878395.1 of Capsicum annuum. Lineage (NCBI taxonomy): Eukaryota > Viridiplantae > Streptophyta > Magnoliopsida > Solanales > Solanaceae > Capsicum > Capsicum annuum. The sequence continues at coordinate 121,497,118 of NC_061111.1, forward strand.
AGACCTTACGAGTCCTAATGATCAATGACATAATTTTCCTATTCTATTTTTATTAGGATTTCCTTATTATTTTGAGATTCTATAAATACCTTAGGGTTATTACTTTATTAAGTTACGCACTTTGGACACACATTTACATTACCTTTGATACTTTTAGCATACTTTGATCATTGAGATTTTGTTCTTGAAGTTTTTTTTCATATTCAATTATAGATTTAAGATTTTACTCTTTCATTATTATGCAATTACATATGTTCTTCATCGATTATAATGGATTGTTGCATGAAGATGAGTGGCTAAATTCCTTAACTAGGGTTGTGGAAACCTTGGCGGATTGGCTATGTAAGGGAAGTGGGATATTTCTCTAGTCTACTGCAATTGTGCGCATTGCAACCTTCTTCATATTAGTTGAACTCAAGCTAGGTACAAAGCTTGGGAATTGCCTGTATTCAAGAATGACCTTGCAAGGGAGTTTAAGATTGGGAAAAAGAGGTTATAACAGTGATTCGAGGTAATCAACCCTTATCTAATCAACTCGAGACTCAAACGGTGAGAGTTGTATTGAGGTTATAGATAAGGGACAACAAGGAAACACCCTGAGACTCACAACGTAAAGGGTGAAATATATTTTGTATCATCTAGTTCAGGTTACAGATTCTAACTCTAAAAATCCTTTGCAATTTATCCCTGTAGTTAATGAATTTCTTGAAGTGTTTCCCGATGATCATCTTGGAATTTCTCTCGATAGAAAAATAGACTTTAGGGTTGATCTTCTACCAGATACTCATCCTATTTTCATTACTCCATATGAAATTAATTCGACTGATCTAACGAACTTAATAAGAAGTTAAAGGATCTTCTTAATCATTCATCCTAATGGTTTTCTATGGGGTGTTTTGCATATTTTGTGCGAAAGAAGGATGGGTCCCTTCGGATGTGTATATACTATCATCAGTTGAATAAGGTTATAGTGTAGAATAAATCCCTCTTCCTAGGAATGATGATCTTTTTTATCAGCTTCAGGGTGCTAGATGTTTCTCTAAGATTGATCTCTATTTGGGCTATCATTAGTTGAAAATTAGGGAGGTTGATATTCCTAAGACTACTTTCTAAACCTGATATGGTCACTATGAGTTTTTAGGTATGTCATTTGGGTTGACTAATGCTTCAGTTGCATTCATGGATCTTATGCATTAGGTTATTAGGCAGTTTTTGGATTTGTTTCTTATAGTATTCATTCATGACATCTTGGTGTACTTTAAGAGTAAGGAGGATTAGACTAATTACCTTCGAATTGTGTTGCAGACTCTGAAGGACCAAAAGTTGTATCTAAAATTTTCTAAGTGTGACTTTTGGCTAAGTGTTGTGACCTTTCTTAGGAATGTTGTTCTAGTTAGAGGATCCACAAAAAGTTGAGACAGTTAAGAAATGGCCTAGACCTATAACTCCAACTAACATTAGGATCTTCTTGGGTTTGGCTAGGTATTATAGGAGATTTCTGAAGAGTTTCTTATCTTACTGCTCTATTGATAAATTTAACTCAAAAAAAGTTAAGTTCTTGTGGTCTGATGCATGTGAGGGTAGTTTTGAAAGGTTAAAGGATAAGTTGACTTTTGTACTAATTTTGACCCTACCCGAGGGTACTAATGCTTTTGTTGTGTTTTGTGATGCATCTCGTATGGGACTAGGTTGATTCTTAATGCAACACAGTAAGGTTGTGGCTTATTATTCCAAGCAACTTAAAGTTCATAAGAGGAACTATCTAACTCACGATGGAGATTTAACGGCTGTGGTCTTTGCTTTCAAAATTTAGTGCCATTATTTATCTAGGGTGCATGTAGACATGTATTTAGATCATAAAAGCTTGCAGTATGTGTTTACGTAGAAGAAATTAAATCTCAAGCAGAGGCGGTGGCTTGAATCGCTTAAGGATTATGACATGAGTCTGCACTACCATCACGATAAAGTTTATATTATTGTTGATGCTCTTAGCAGGTTATCCATAGGGAGCTTATATCATGTTGATAAGGAGAAGAGAGGGTCGATAAAGGATATTCATAGACTAAATTACTTGGGAGTTTGTCTTTTATACTTTAAGGATAGAGGGGTAATTATTCAGGAAGTGGTTAAATCATCTTTTCATGGTTAGGTGAAGCAGAAATAGGTTTTGGATCCCATACTTATGTAGATTAAGGATAATGCAGGTCAATAAAAAGTTATGGATTGAGATTGGGGGAGATATGTTAAAACTCATTGGGGTTGCTCCGCACAGTAAGGGACCAGGTCCCTCAAGCAATCAAATAATAAAGTGCAGGGAAACTAAAGATAGTGCAGAAAGAGTAAAACACACAAGGATTTTTATGTGGAGTGCAGGGAAACTAAAGATAGTGCAGAAAGAGTAAAACACACAAGGATTTTTATGTGGAAACCTAGTATGGGAAAAACCATGACTTTTCCTCACAAGAAATAACAAAATTCACTATAATCAACCTCCTGATTACAATCTAGATTTTAGCCTAACTCTAGGCTCCTTGTGCTAGGAATATCTCTACTACCAGCTCATCTTGGTAACTCTACCAAGGACTCTCCCTACACTGATTATCTCTAATCAGTATTAAGCTTAGGGAACTCTACCTAAGCATCACTCTCAACAAGAAAACTCTACTCTTATAAGATGAGCAGTTTAGTTACAATCCATTACCTACTTAAGAACCTTTACAATTTAAGCACTCATAATGCTAAGAACTTGAGTAGTGTTGAAATAGGATTTTTGATGCCTCTCTTCACCCTTTGGATTAGAAAAAAATATATTGTTGAAGAAGCATCTCTTTTATTTTAGGATCAACTATCCAAGTCGGTACAAAATAGCATAAAATAGCACCTGCAAGTTTTTTACACAAGATAAAAAATTGTACAGAAGGTGCGTGCCAACTGTACTATAATTTGCACATCCAGGGACTTGGTTCCTCACAATTTAGATGCTCATTATCAAAACTACATATAGAAAGATAGCATCTTGAGGTATCAATGTAGGTTATGTGTTCCTGATGTTGATGGGCTATGGGAGAGGATTTTAACTGAGTCTCATGAGTCCAGATATACAATTCATCCAGGTTCAACTAAGATGTATAACACTTGAAGGAAATCTGTTGGTGGAACTATATAAAGAGAGATATGGAGAACTTTGTGGCTAAATATATGGTGTTTCAACATGTCAAGGTTAAGCATTTGAATCCTGGTGGCATGTCTCAAGATATAGAGTTTCCTATGTAGAAGTGGGAGATGATTAATATGGATTTAATTATGGGTCATCCACGGTATAAGAATAAGTATGTTCTATTTGGGTCATTATGGATAGAATGACTAAGTCCACTCATTTCTTACTTGTGAGGACTAACTACCCAGGAGAGCATTATGCTAAGTTGTTCATTTAGGAGATTGTGAAGTTTCTTGGTGCATCAACATCTATTATTTCAGACCGAGGTACACAATTTTCTTCTCACTTATGGCATTTATTTTAGAAAGTTTTGGGTACATAGTTGAACCCTAGCATCGCTTTCCACCCATAAATAGATGGACAAGAGAAATGTACTATTCAAACCTTGTAGTATATACGAAGGTCCTGTGTTATTGAATTTAAGGGTAGTTAGACTGATCATTTACCTCTTATTGAGTTTATGTACAATAACAGTAATTATTCTAGCATTCAAATGGCTCTTTTTGAGAGCCTTTATTGTAGAAGGTATAGGTCTCCTATTGGATGGTTTGAGGTTGGTGAGACTAGGTTATTTTGTCCTAACTTGGTTCACCAAGCCATGGAGAAGGTGAAGGTAATTAGAGAAAGACTTAAGAATACTCAGTTGCCAAAAGTCTTATGTGGATGTTAGGCAACATGATTTGGAGTTTGAAGTAAGTAATTGGTATTCTTAAAGGTGTCTCCTATTAAAGGAGTCATAAGGTTTGGAAAGAAGGGGAAGCTTAGTCCCTGTTACATTACTCTATATAAGATTTTGAGAAGAATTAGTAATAGAGAGTATAAGGTACATTTTCCTAAAAGTTTAGCTTCTATTCGTCCCTTCTTTCATATGCTCATGCTAAAAAAATATGTGGTAGATCCTTTTTTGATAATGGCTATTGTGGATGTTGGTGTTATGTACTCTTTATCTTATGAGGAAGTATCAGTTGGAATTTGGATAGGTAGGTTCGTAGATTGAGTACCAAGGATGTATCCTTGGTGAAGGTTCTTTGGAGAACTCAAAAGATAGAGGAGGTTACATGGGAAGCTGAGAAAGATATGGAAGCCAAATGCCAATTCATGTTCCCCGGGTTGGATGAAAGTGATTAAGGTATGTTTTTTATTTTCCTCTATCTTTTTTATAGTTTGTCATTGTCTTCTGGTGTATTCTTGCTATTCTCATGATAAAAGTGTCCTAACTCATCATTCGGGGATGAATGATCCTAAGGGGGGATAATGTGAGACCCTGTAAAGCTTCATTGATTTTATTTTTGACCATCGCATGCATAATGTCAATTTTTGACTTAAATAATGTATAGTAATGTTAAAAGGATGTTTGGTAAAAGTTTTAGATTTTTTAGAAAGGGTTTGAGGTCATTTTGGGACCCCGAGGTAGTGATGGTCAGTGATAAGGTCGTGCCTTGATAGTTAACCTCTACGATATTGGTGTGGAATGGAGGCTAACCTCCATAATATTAGTGTGCCACAGTGAAGTTGTAATGTTGTCCAATTTTTATTTTCTCACTTGGGGTGAGAGTATTTTGGTATTTTACCCCTTGTACGACCTTATAACACTAAATAACCCCACTCTTTTCAGTTTGAAAACATCAAATCATCCTCTTTCTCTCTTAAACTCAAAACCAAGAACATTCAAGGGTTTACAGTGAATTCATCATCTGAGCTCTAAACATCAAATTGTCTTCAATCCCTTGTGTATTTTAGGCATATCTATCTTGCCTAAATTTGTATTTTACATTGTGGCATTAATTTAATAGATTTTCATGTGATTTAAACTGTGGGTTTTGAAATTGGGTTGAGGGTTTTTGGATTTTACTGATTGAATTACTTGTCCCATGTTTTGAATTGATTATTCATGCTTTAAATTATTGTTTTTGGGATGGATTGGTGCATTTTTTAAATGATTTGAATGGGGGACATAGGTTTCCCCAAATTGGATGAATTTTGGCTTGAAATTGGCATTAACCTCAACCCATTTTATAAGCTTGCTTTTAAATATGGGTAATTTCGTGGTTTAACTTGTTTGAAACCCATTGTATTTCATTAAAGTATAAATAGATATGAATATGGTTTTTGATGGCCTTGGTGGCCTTGGTTTTAGATTTTAAATGGAACTTGAGAGTTCAATTTGGTTGTGTGAATTGGTTTTGCATAATTAATTTAGCTTGGAAGCATAATGGTATAAAGAAATTAAGTGGTAAATGCCTTAATGAATTACTCTTGGGTTAATGGATTGGTATATGTGCAAACTATTTTAATTTGGGCTTTAAGTGAATTAGGTAGCTCACCGTGAAGTTGTAAGTCTTGGGGGATAATACTGGAAACCACATTTGCCGGCGTTGGATTTTATATGACCGTGTGCTTGATGCACACTTGATGTATATCTTTTGGGATGGCTATTGCGTTGGTGGCTTTAGTTTTCCCTTGGTTTGTGTGACTAACACGCACTAGGGCCCTTTAAGCAGGGGGAGCTGAACCCATATAGTCCATGGGTGCCTTTAGGATGGATCAAGCTGTATTGTTTGGGTTAAATCTTTAGACTCTCATGATCATGACCCTTTATCCTATCCGGACATCCTATATATTTATACATAAATGAACACATGTCGTTTTGACTGATTTTGGACATGACATTACATTATCACTTTCCCTAAGTAACATGCCAATGCTTATCCTATTGACTGTCCTAGGATGCTACATAGGGTCCAAAGACTTTTTTCTGCTCTTATGCAGTGTTAGGTGGTTGTCACGTTTATTGAGTTTCTCTGAACTGGTAATGCTTCATCCTTCAGAAGGCCTTATCATTTCATAATTCTTTATTTATTGACTTAGTATTGTTGGATTCTTTCTTTGGTCATAGTCGGGAGTATGTCCCGACTTAGTTGCGATTATGGTTTTAGAGGCTATTGTGGACATGTGTGGGTTGGTTGTTGTTTGTCTCTTATCTTTTATTTAAGTTATCGATCCATCTTTTATTGCTATCTTAATTGGTTTCTACTTTATTGTTAATATTGTGCTCTTGAGGTTAGGTTAAGAGGGTGATATTTGGTCTATGGTGGGTTTGAGATACTCATCACGTCCAGGCCCTGGTTTGGGCTGTGGTAGGTTATATTATGAAAAATGTGTTTAGGAGACTTATGTGGCCGTGTGGGGGACTATCTGGATAATATTTGGTGGTTTTGAGATATTATTTTCTATGTGTCCGTTTGGGGTCTTGTATGATGTTGTTGGCATGATATTGACATATCTATGCTTAATTGTATTCTTTTTGGTGGAACAAGCCTAGATTTTGGGATTTATGTGTTATCAATCGCATTTTTCGGCATATTTCACTTGATGAGTTATGGATTATATAGATGGTTGGTTGATTTGAGTGGATTTTTGGCTCACATTGTTGGTATATGGAAGGATATTAGCTATTCTCATTCTAGTTTGTTGTGAGAACTGCACCCTCATAACATATTTATTCATGATACATTGGTTCCACCATGAAAATACTGGAAATATTGGCTTTTTCTGATAAAAATTGTGAGATCTTTAGAAACACTCTATTGATGTATATGCTTGAGAGGAGTTATGGATATTGGTATTAGATATTGGTTGTATATGGGTTGACGAGCCCCTCATAGGTCCTACCTCGGGAGCGCAACTCGATAGGTGTATTCGAAGCTTGTGCGATGACATGTGCATCATCATCATCATCTTCATTACATTCCATATATTGTATTTTGTCCTGTGTTGTGTTTCAGTTCTTGATATGGTATCTGTCTATTTCTATTCATTTCCCCTACAGGTCCATGATATACATGTATATCTATGTTTTTTTCATGTATTAGTATTTGTTGTATGTGTATATAGTAGACGTATTAGTGGAAACGGTGTGGGCTACCATTTAGGATATTTTCTAATTATATGTGACGTGCCTATAGTTTGTGTTTATATGGTTTAGTTTCTATTAATTAGTCATCCTATGATACCTACTGAGTACAAGTGGATCGTAGTAATCCCTACTACACACTTTAGGTGTAGATCTAGATGAGTGTACTGCATAGATAATTGACTCAAGAGAAATTTAGAGTATATTTGAGGTGGCGGACGTCAATCAACGGTGAAAATGAGTGCTCGGATCTGCACCAAAAAGGTACAGAAGTGTATTATGACTTAGAAAAACGGATAATCAGTTGGCATCATTGATTGACTGAGCTAAATCATGTGATAAGAATGATAAAACAAGATAACTAAGTCAGGGTGTGGAAACGAACCTAAATTATCTCCAACATCGCTATACATGTATAAGCAGATAATCAACATATCATCATAACATAGCATAAAGCATCAATACATGTCATCATAACTACAAAATTAGCTCCCATATTCCAATTGGTGCAGAAAAGTAAATAACCTATCACATGACTCCATAAACCTGGAAGGTACAAACAAGATAGTATAACCCACCATTGTCATTTACCAAATCTCATAATACCATTGGAATTAATCCAAGTCAAACCACACTATAACCATCAACTGTCCATATGATTATTTGTAAATAAATCAACACTTATCAACTATCCATAATGTAGCAACTAATCGTCATGTATCGATAAATCATCCTTTTATCAACTAAACATTACTCATTGACTAATTCTCATACAATGGTTAATCATCACTTATTAACTAGTCAATATATATCCACTAACTAGTGTTTATCAACTCATAAGTATTACTAGAGTCTATTCATATCATAATAAGTATATCATTATAGTATAATATATATATCCATACTTAAACCGGTATGTATATTGTATAATATCCTCATAAATATCACCTCAATTATCTTCCGGTCATGTCAGGCATGTATATATCATCATAATCATCCTTCGATGTTGACAAACATATATGTATCATCATAATCATCCCCCGGCCTTGCCAGGTATATATAATCATCATAAACATCCTACGATCTTGCCGGGTATATATAATCTTCATAATCAACCCTGGGCCTTTCCGCGCATATAACCATCATAAATATTCTCCGGTCTTGCCAGGTATATATGTATCATAATTAATGTCATCATCAATATCAAATCCATCCTCTGGATTTCTACCGGGTATAAATAATCAATATCTTCATCAATGTGGCCAATAACATAATCATTTTGAATATTCAATAGTATAACTATTAACATAGTATATTAACATGATCAATAATCATAATCGAAATTGTGAGCTCTAACATAATCAATAACATGATTTCCAATAGAGTAAATAAGTACAATCTTTAGCACAATCAATAGCGTAATCACCAATATAGTCAATAGACATGATGACTAACATAATCAATACGTATTATCAAGGCATAAGAAATAACTTCTCAATAGCCTAATTAATGGCTTATCATTAGAATAAGAGATAAATTATCAATAGCTTGATCAATAGTTAATCCATTGCATAATCTAGAGCTTATTCATAGCATAATCAATAACATAATTTATGGCTTTGTCAATATTATAGTAAATGACTCATTTAATAGTATATTCAGTAGTCCAATCAATAGCCAAATCAATAGCATATTCAATATCTTATCAATAACATATGCTTAATAAATTACTCATTCATAGCATATTAGTTAAGAATTACTTTTAACATCATTCATCATAAAAACAAGTACCAAGGCGTCTAAATATCACCGAAATAACCATCTCCCTAGATGTACACAAGGGCATCAAGGGTCTTCAATAACTATCCTAAATCTTGGATAAAGGTGGGTCGACGAGCCCACATCTAGATTCTTGAAATCATTTACCAAGCAATGTCTACCCCATACTAGGCAAAGGTATCTAAATACATTGTTAGAGCAACTAAGTCAATTACACCTAAGGAACTGGCAATTTGAGTAAGTTCATCCTAAATTGGAATGACCAAGGAAATCTCCTTATTAATTGAGTAACTAAGGTATTTCTATCCTAAAAAAGATCCCAACAGTCAATTGCACCTAAGATAGAAATAACTAGGCTAATCATTCTTAAAGAGATATTCAAATTAGCCTAAATGATCCAACAAATTCCAAGTATTTTAATTTATCACACCAACACCTAAATCCCATACCAAATCTAACACAATATCATAAACATATTATGAATTATCTCAATCTAACAAGGGGTAAAACCTAGCATATCTGGATGCCGAAGAAACCTCACAAGATCAACTAAATCACCATTTTTCCCTTTCGAGCAGCTTCCGCAATATGCCAAGCTATCAAAATCACATTCTACTCATCAATACAAGAATAATGATACCTATATACACTAATGTTCTTTGGGTCCAAAAATCATATCAAAATCTAAATTGGGTCCCACTTACAGAAAATCACGTTTCTGAAACAACCCTAATGTTCCTACATGCTCAGGAAATCATTACCCTCAACTATGGGTGAATTTTAGTTAATTTGGGGATAAAATCAAGCCTCTAAGGTTTTGGGATTTTTGAACAAGAAATGGTAATTTCTATCATGAAAAAGGTGAAATCTTACATCAAATTGTTAGATAATCGCATAAATAAGTGTTAGACAAGCTCCTAAATCACCCACAACTTTCAATTTTAAGATTTTAGCTTTCAAGAAAATTGGTGAAGAATGAGAAAAATTGGGATAATATGCGGTATTTATATCCTTTCTAGGTCCTCGAGTCTCGCTATCACGACCCAATGTTCGTGATTACCACATCTTGTGGCTAAACAAGCGAGTCCCGATTGCGACACTTTACCTCGCGATTGTGACACCACTGATCTGCCCAAGTAAGTTGCAATTGTGGAACTTCACGTCACAATCGCATACTACTAACTTACTCAAATGAGTCACGATCACAGATCAAACCATCCCTATTGTGATTCACCATATACAATTGAGACTTGCACAAACGATTTTCCAAGTCTCCACTAAGCCCTTAGGATTCATCCAAAATACCATATATGCAAATAAACTATGTATTCAAACAAAATTCAAATTTTTGAACTCAATAACGAGGTTAAAATTTCCATCCGAGGTAGTTTTGATGAAATATGGGTACCATACCCAATTTCCAATTTCTTAACTTTCTGATCAGTAGGTTGAAATGAGGCCAGGTGCCTCAGGAACCGAACCAAGAGTCCTCCTAGACTAAATTTGATATTCCAGAGCTACTAGAATATTCAAAATTTACATTTGTTAGCTAATTTTTTTTCCTGATGGCCATTTGGAACCAACAAAAACTTCAAAATAAGGAAATGGATCTAAAAACAAAACGAACTGCTCGGTAAACATACTATTAGTTCCAGCAAGTCATAAATGATTTGTGCCAGCTATAGAGATGCTATAATGGTGAAAATAAGGAAAATGACCTGAAGGGCCATTATAATATCCACTACTAAAGGAACTTTTTTCCATAAAAGTTAAGAATTAGGATGTACTTGAAGTCTCGAACAAGTGAGGATACTAGGTCCGTATCTCGCTTTCGATCTCCCAAGTGGCCTCCTCCACTGGGAGGTGCCTTCACTAAACCTTAACTATAGGAATCTCCCTGTTGTATAATCGCCAACATCACTAGCCAAAATAAGTACCGCCTCCTCTACAAAGGTCAACCACTCATCCAACTAGACTAAGTCCCATCTAAGCACATGAGATAGATCAAGAACGTATCGCCGCAACATAAAAACATAGAAAATTTGATGGACAACAATAAATCTAAAGGTAAAGCTAACTCATAAGACACTTCACCAACTGTACAAAGAATCTTAAAAGGTCCAATATATTTGGGGATGAGCTTTCCCTTCCTCCCGAACCTCATCACACCTTTATGGGTAACACTCAGAGAAATACTTAATCTTTAACTCCAAATCTCAAGGAACAAAGTCTATGGTTTGCATAGGCCTTCTACCTACTTTGATTTGCTCTTAATCTATCCTAAATTACCCTGAATCTATCCAACGAGTCCGGAAGAAAATTAGTAGCACAGGGCAGAATCTCAAAAGTCTCAAACTATCTAATTGGAGAACAACATCTACGACCATACAAAGCCTCAAAAGGGGCCAACTCAATGCTCGAATAATAACTGTTGTTATATGCAAACTCTGCCAAGGATAAGTGCTTCTCCCACTGGACTCGAAAATCCATTACACAAGCTCGAGGAATCTCCTCAATCACTTGAATAGTCCGCTTGGACTAGCCATTGATCTACGGATGAAAGGCTGTACTAAGATCTACCTGAGTACCCAACTCCTTATCAAAATTTCTCTGAAAGCTAAAAGTGAACACGAAACTTGGATCCAAAATTATAAATATGGGAACGTTATACAAATGGACTATCTCATGCACATAGATGCAGGCTAACCTCTCGACGCTAAAAGACATTTCAATAGGAATGAAATATGCTGACTTGGTTAAATGTTCCATGATGACCCAAATACCATTGGAACCATGGGAAGTAGAGGTAAATCGAAAACAAAAGCCATGGTAATCCACTCCTATTTATGCTCGAAATAGTTAATATCTGAATCAATCAATCAGGTTATTGATACTCGGCCTTTACTGCTGATAACAAAGACAACGATATATAAAGTCCACCATATCTTTCTTCATACCACTGTACTAATAATGTTCCCTCAAATATCTATATATCTTAGTTGTGCCCAGGTGAATAGAATATCTAGAGCTGTGAGCCTCGTGCCAAATCAACTGAATCAAGTCATGAATCCTCGAAACACAAACAGGGAGATCAAACCTCAAAACTCCTTTAGAATCTATGATGTTACTCTCAGACTCAACAGTCAACACCTGGTCATGAAGAAAGCAAAGCTTACTATCCTTAAACTGACGATCCTGAATCTGCTCAAAAAGCGAAGACCTCACCTCAATGCTAGAAAAAATCTTCTTTGAGTCTAAAATATTAAGTCAAACCATCAAGTTGGCTAAGGGTTGATTGTCCTATGCGAACGACTTTTGAGAAATAAAAATACAAGACAAGCTACCCATACTTACCGTACTTTAACTCAAGGTATCTGCTGCCATATTATTCTTTCCGTATGATATAAGATAGAGATATCATAATCCCCAAGCAACTCCATCTATCTATGTTTTCTAGCATTATGCTTTCTCGGGGTAAAAAAATGCTGAAGACTGTGATGATTGGTGAAAATATCACAATGCACACCATAAATATAATCAATCTAAATCATAAATGGGATAGTTGCACTCATGAACCTTAAGCTGTCTTGAAGCATAAGCAGTAACATAACTCTGCTGCATCAAAACACTACCTATACCAAAAAGAAAAGCATCACAGTACACTATTAATCCATTACCCTCTACAGGAAGATCTAGAATAAGAGCTGAAGTAAGGTAATCCTTGTAATGCCCCAAAATGAGGTCTCGAGATGTCACACGGTGCTTAGGATCACAAGTGACCCCAAGCTAATCCTTCTACTGGCATAACTCATAAACAACTAAACAAAAAGTATAAATCTATTCAAAACTGCGGAAAATAACTCTTTTCTAAATATGATAGATACAAAACTAAATTTACAAGATTACAATTTTGCCTTTACAACCAAAACTAAAACGGAATACATCAACTTCTACAGACTGTTTATGAAGCCACCACTAGTACAGACTATAGGTAGCTGGGTCATGAATCCCGACTATCCTAACTCAATACGGCTGGATTAAGAAAATACAACACTTCTCAAATTGTATAACTAACTTAATCCCTTGAATCAAAAGGACTCATCAACTACTGGCTGGACGCCGCGAACTGACTGGATCTGAAGATGTACACTATACTTTGTACCTATATTCTGAGAAAATATAGCCCATATACGAATATGTAGGTTAGTACCATGGAGACGTACCGAGCATATGGGGTGCAATGCATATATAAAATAATATCTTAATATCATCACAGTTTATAAAATTATGCATGCTGATATAAATGACTCACTTAGCTCAAATTAAATTCATCATAATCATAAGAGAGCAAAATATATCGGGTGAAACATGTGAGTTATCATAATAGATCTCAATTGACTTCCATTTTGATTCTAAATCATTATAGCAATCAAATCTCATAACAATTCTCTTTGGAATATATGTTCATTAAATCTTTCAAAAATAGTGACTTTCTCAAACTCAGTTTTTCAAACAAATATGTTTTCATCTCAGATAGAAGAATAAGATTTTTCATATTAGATAATAGAATACACACATACACATTGGGAGTCTTTTACAACCGACATAAACCATGTGAGCTACATGGAGTCCAACGTCTAACCCACGTTGGGGAGAGCTGTCCTATCTTTGCCATCGGAGTAGGATCTTAAATCATCAATCCAAACACTAGTGATCACCTTATAAATCAGCCTTAGGCTCACAACCTATGGGGGCACGTAGTTCTAGAGAACTACCAATCCTGCTATACCTCCCGCTCGGTTCTAAAGACTACTCCCAGACTTAGCTCAGATGTTTTCAAAAGAAAATCCACAAATAAACAATTCAACAATTCACAACGGGAGCCATCATGCTACCATTTTTATAATAATTAATAAAAGTGGATTTCTTTCCTCATCTCGGGTTCAAATCAACCCCTTTTTACGACCAAAAGGTCAAAGCTTCATTATTATCTCAATTCATTCAAACACAAAGTCTTTATAACACATGATTTCTTTAAAAAATTAAAAATCTAAATTAGAGTTCAAAACTCATGTCTCAACATCATATGAAAATTTATCAAGGTTCAAGATTTACATCATAAACATATATAAATTCCTTCAAAATCTAGAAATTTAGCCATAAGGCATAAAATATTAGCATTCTCATATAATTCCGCTTCTAAAATATCAAAAATATCACAATCTCATGATAATCAATGTAGGATATAAGTTCATGCTTCAAAATTATAGTAAAACATATGAAATCCATAACTTCATAAAATGAAGTATTTTTGGGCACAAGAACAAAAGAGTGATCTTGTTGAAAAACCCCACATACCTTAAACTTGGAGCTTTGAATGACTTTTCAAATGACGTAATGCTATTCATGAACTTTTGGGTGTCACTCATAGCCTTCGTAACGGGGATTTTGAATATTTAAAAATTATAGAATTCTCACGGTTGAATCTCTAGATATTGGGATTTTTATGTTGAAACCCTAGAGGTTGTTCTTGGTGATTTTGAGAGAAAGTAAACTTATTGTGATGTTGTGTGAGTTTAATCCCGTGTTATAGACATATATAGGGTTGTTTTTGGCACTTGGAAGTGAGGTATGCGGCACACAACCCATGGTAGACCTTAAGGTGTACGTCGCATGCCTTATAGAAGACATTTAAGTTTGCCTCGCACTCCCAATCGCACACATTTGATTGGGCGGCGCATTGCCCATCGCACACCCTTACTGCCTTACACCAAAATGGGCATAACTCTTAGCTCGGGTATTGGATTTTTGCGAAATTGGTATCGTTGGAAAGATAATTCAATTATCTAGAATTTTATAGGTCTTGGGATGAAAAATTTCATGTATATTAGAGATATACACGTTTGAAGTTGACCCTTGTAGAATCGAATGTCAAACTTTGGATGAATCAATTGGTCTTAGCTCAACCTTGTTCTAGGTCATTGCTATAAACATTTTTCACCTCTAAACTACTCCATAGACTAGGATAATGATCATGAAACTTATATTCATGTGAGAATCACTTGGATTAGAGCTTAGATGCATAGGAATGACGGTTAGAATTCTAGCACAAAAATACGAGGTATTATATTATCTCCTCCTTGGGAACATTCATCCTCGAATGTGGATAATTAAACTGAAACACAGAGGAATATTAGTCTTTAAGTTATCATGTGTAACTGATAGAACTGAATCACTGGATCTCAAAAATAATAAGCTACTGAATTGGTCTGCAAGTGCATGAATCCTCAAGAAAAATAACTATATGGCTAAGATAGAAATAAGTGTTAACTGATGAGTAACCATTACGTTGCACTGGATCTGATCTCATAAGAAAGGATGAGAGGTTGATGACATGAAAACTTAGGGTATTACAACATCCCCCTCTTGGAATCATTCGCCCCCGAATGATAATAATTTGGTGAAAATACTAGGAATAGACTGTGATACTACACAGGATTCTTACGAACTGAATCATGACTTAATATCTGAAACTGAAACTGATGCATGAACTGAGCTAAATTCATAATTTAATTGGACACAAACACATTGCCTCTTGGAATGTACATACGTATAAGACTGTGGATAGTAAAACTAGCTGGAAAATTAAGAATCTATAGGAGCTTATCTTCTTGCTTGCTAAACTAGATTACAGGCTGTATGGACTAGATCATACTGACTACCCATACTCAAATGGAGTATTTCTTTAGCACTTTTCTACGAAATTCTATTGACATTAGGGAGCAAAGAATTTTGGGCATGATCTGAACAAACCATCCGACTAAGGAATCACAACATTGATATAACTCTATAGCATGGAATAT
>NC_061111.1:121512989-121521395 GCF_002878395.1 Capsicum annuum
AGTGCTAAAGAAATACTCCATTTGAGTATTTCTTTAGCACTTTTCTACGAAATTCTATTGACATTAGGGAGCAAAGAATTTTGGGCATGATCTGAACAAACCATCCGACTAAGGAATCACAACATTGATATAACTCTATAGCATGGAATATAAATATATAACTCATAAACTAGGATAGGATTGCTAGGCCGCAGACAGCGCAACTTCTTACTTTCAAGCTTAGCATCACTTCTCAAATGCTCTCTCAACTGTACTATTCCCCTTAAATACCATACTCATTTGATTCAACTTATAATTCTCATATTGGTACTGGAAAATATTTCTACTAAGGTCTAAACTAAACTAAGTTCTCTCACCATGATCAATCCTAACACTAAATCACAAGATACAACATGCCAAACCACAATACTAGTCTAAACCACAAGGTTAAATATTCTATATCTTCTTAGAGCTCACACCCTAAGCATAACATGCCTTACGACCTCAATGAATAATTTAAAACTCTTGATATGGATTCACTAGTGCATATTGCATTCATCATCTTACACCCAACATGTCATTCAAGCCTATCATTAAAAATCACATATAACTTTAAGGAAAATACCCCTAAAGGCAAACTTCGCATATTCTCTAAACCTTTATCAACAACAATTTTCTTGCACTATTCTTAAAAACATACACACAATTTCTAACTAACCATGACATGTATCAAAGACTTGGCCTCAATCTTAGTTCACGCTTTAGCCTTAGATAGAAAAACATATATAATCTTTCTTAATGAGGGTCATCAACTCTCTCACATATAAACCATTGCTTATCCACTATCATTACCACATCTAAATATAGGAAGAGGTCACCGAAGGGCTAACACATATGAACCAGAAGCCGAAAACTACAATACATAACATTAACTCTTATCTTTGTCCTGAGGACTAAAATATCAAAGGCATGGATTCATTAAAGAAAGCTAAGCTGAGGACATGCATGATATAATGCGAACTTCACTAGTATCATGAGTTTAAAAACTAGTCATACTCTGAAACTTGAATTTATACTTATCATGAGCTATTCAACATAAGACTGGAGTTCATAGATTCATAAGAGATAACTCAAATCACAGAGTGAAGCTGTTACATGCTTGCTAGAAGCTGAGAATGGGCTTGAGCACACATGATAGGTATAAGCATAGGCCTGTGGCATGGATTTGTCAAGCAAGTGATAGATTTGGTGTCGTAATGATTGAAATCCAAGGAATACTCTAGAGTAAGAAGGGATCACTATCTTATCATAACTCATATTGACATGTATCACAATCTAATTCTCAAAACTCGGTTTGGTTCTTCACTAACCATCTCCTCCTTAGGTCAAAGCTGGTATTCTAAGTATGATGGTCTACTCCATATCCTCGAGATTAAGCCATAATTTCATCATTCTATTATCTACACATAAATGCTAAACTCACAAGAATAAACTAATTTCGAACTTACCGACTTCATTCTTGAACAACCCATCCATATGCCATCCTTAATTCGTAGCTTCAATAATCATCATCGAAGACTTACACTCTCATTTGCAACCATATCTACATCTCTAATCACATAATCATAGCCTACCAAGATCACACTTCTATACTTATATTTTCCCCAAACCATGAGAATAAAATCATACTAAAAAGACACAACATCTTTAATCATAACTCCTTAACTTAGCTATCAAGAACATCATAAATTATCTAACTAGCCTTTCTCCACCTAGAAACTTAATGTTACTAGTAACCACACAATATGCAATAATCCTTGAAAAATAATACAGCCCCATAGCACCTTAGGCACACCTCTACACCATACTTAATTACGAACACATGATCTTACACTCTTGCATACACTATTCAGGCCTACTAGATCACCTTAACATAACTAGCATCAACAACCGAACCATCAACTGTTCAAACTTAATGTCTAGAGCTAAACATTATTTACAACCTAATCTCACACACAATTCTCACTTAAAACTATAGAACACATCATTAGGAAACACTAGTACACTAGAACCCCATAAAACGACAATTGATAATAATCATATGGCCTATCTTATTCATAATCTGTTAACACATCCTCCTTCTTTACATCATTACTATTTACCAATCTTCACACCTAAATTAATTTCATAGCTCTATAAATTTCAACTAAACTTTCTCTTGCAATCTCAGAAAAGCCTAAATTAACAATACTCAAGCACCAAGAACTTTCATCAAAACCTATACTTTCCTAGCACAACAAATACTATCAATAACTCTTTTCATACTTCAAGCAAACAACAATCCACCTTAACTAATAATCTTCTTCCCTAACTTAACTAAACTAACAAACAAGGGTATATCACTTCATTACTAATTCAATCATAAGAAAAAATTCATCTATACATATTCAATAAATCGCCCTTACCACCATTCTTGCCACTACATTTCTAAACCCACAAGTTCAACTAACCCAAGACTTTTAACTAAATGTTACTACTTCTGTCACTACACAGAAACCCACACTTCAACTAACACTAGAATAACAAGATAAACAACAAGTTTCTAATGAATCGAAATAGGCCTCACAGGCTTCACTAGACTTTGGTTTTGTGTTTTTATTAAGAAAATTATATGAATAACAAAGCAACTATGCTAGTGAATCAAAATAGGACTCACACGGCTTCACTAAACTTTGATTTTTCACCAACATAATGATAACAAGATTACATAATACAAGAGATAGAAACTTGACGTACAACATTCAATGATCTAAGAATACACCTTACTCTGTCTTAATTAAATAACTCATAAGAATGAGGGCATAACTTAAATTTGAAGGACTTATAACACACTAGAAGGCTCCTCTCAAGCCACTTTATGAAACTTCTAAAACTTCTCCCAGCTAAAATAAGAGCATTATTTGGGGAGAAAATTGGAACTTGTCGAACATGTTACCTCAAGAACAATACACAGATAGAGAAGTATAGATTATCATTATAGATTCTGAGGACAAATTTAAAAGCATATCTGACTCGGGCTTAGTGAATGATTTCTACAGGCCTGATAAATCACTTCGGTTTTCAAAACTCAAAAAGACTGATAGGATACTTATGTAGCTCTCTTACAATTCCATAACTATCTATGGAGAATTAAGCTCAACTATTTTTGATACCTTGGAAATAAGGCAGAGATGGCCTGACTAGAATAAGATGAGAATCTATATAAGTTTCTTGGAGAACTTTTCTATAGCACGATTTAACACTTGAAAGAATGGAGAGATTTCCTAAATGCCCTGTAGCCTCTGAAAGAAAAGTACAGACGTCTCCATACCGTTCTGCAAAACTCTATTGGACACATCTTCATAGACACCCTAGGACACTTGAATTCTATGCTATGATTCCAAGTTTGTAACGCCCCAAAATCGGGTCTCGAAATGTCACACAGTGCTTAGGATCACAAGTGACGTAAAGCTAACCCTTCTACTGGCATAACTCATAAGAAACTAAACAAAAAGTATAAATCTATACAAATCTGTGGAAAATAACTCTTTTCTGAATATGATAGAAACAAAACTAAATTTATAAGATTACAATTCTGCCTTTACAACCAAAACTGAAATGGAATACATCAACTTCTATTGACTGTCTATGAAGCCTCTACTACTAATGACTATAGGTAGCTAGTTCATGACTTCAAACTATCCCAACTCAATACGGCTGGAAAAAGAAAATACAACACTTCTCGAACTGTATAACTAACTCAAGCCCTTGAATCAAAAGGACTCATCACCTGCTGACTGGATGCCGCAAACTGACTGGATCTAAAGATGTACACTATACCTTGTACCTACGTTTCAATAAAATATAGCCCACATACAAATATATGGGTCAGTACCATGGAAACGTACCGAGCATATGGGGTGCAATGAATATATAAAATAATATGTTAACATCATTACAGTTTATAAAATTATGTATGCCGATATAAATGACATACTTAGCTCAAATTAAAATCATCATAATCATAAGGGAGTAAAATATATCGGGTGAAATATGTGAGTCATCATAATAAATATCAATTTACTTCCATCTCGATTCCAAATCATCAAAGCAATCAAATCTCATGATAATTCTCTTTGGAATATATGTTCATTAAATCTTTCAAAAACAATGACTGTCTCAAGCTCAGTCTTTCAAACAAATATGTTTTCATCTCAGAGAGTAGAATAACACTTTTCATATTAGATAGAAGAATACACATACAAGCACTTTGGGAGTCTCTTACAACCGACATAAACCATGTGAGCTACATGGAGTCCAACATCTAACCCACTTTAGGGAGAGCTATCCTATCCTTGCCATCGAAGTAGGACCTTAGATCATCAATCCAAACACTAGTAATCACTATATAAATCAGCTTTAGGCTCACAACCTATGGGGGTAAGTAGTTCTAGGGAAGTACCAATCCTGCTATACCTCCCATTCGGTGCTAAAAACTACTCCCATACTTAGCTTAGATCTTTTCAAAAGAAAATCCACAAATAAACAATTCAACAATTCACAATGGGAGCCATCATGCTACCCTTTTTATAATAATCAATAAAAGTGGATTTCTTTTCTCATCTCGGGTTCAAAATCAACCACTCTTTATGACCAAAAGGTCAAAGCTTCATTATCATCTCAATTCATTCAAACACAAAGTGTTTATAACCCATGATTTCTCAAAAAAAAAATAACAATCTCAATTAGAGTTCAAAACTCATGTATCAACATCATCTGAAAATTTATCAAGGTTCAAGCTTTACATCATAAACATATATAAATTCCTTCAAAATCTAGAAATTTAGCCATAAGGCACAAAAGATCATCATTCTCATATAATTCTGCATCTAAAATATCAAAAATATCATGATCTCATGATAATCAATGTAGGATATAAGTTCATTCTTCAAAATCATAGTAAAACATATGAAATCTATAACTTCGTAAAAGAAAGTATTTTTGGGCACAAGAATGAAAGAGTGTTCTTGTTGAAAAACCCCACATACCTTAAACTTGAAGCTTTGAATGACTTTTCGAATGACGTAATGCTATTCATGAACTTTTGGGTGTCACTCGTAGCCATCATAACAGGGATTCCGAATATGTAAAAATTATAGATTTCTCATGGTTGAATCTATAGATATTGGGGTTTTTATGTTGAAACCCTAAAGGTTGTTCTTGGTGATTTTGAGAGAAAGTAAACTTATTTTGATGTTGTGGAAGTTTAATCCCATATTATAGACATATATAGGGGTGTTTTTGGCACTTGGAAGTGAAATATGCGGCGCACAACCCATGGTAGACCTTAAGGTGTGTGTCGCACACCTTATGGCAGACATTTAAGTATACCTTGCACTCCCAATCACACATATTTGATTGGGCGGCACATTGCCCATTGCATACCCTTACTGCCTCTCACAAAAATTGGCATAACTCTTCGCTCAGGTATTAGATTTTTGCGAAATTGGTATAGTTGGAAAGCTAATTTAATTATCTACAATTTGATAGGTCTTGGGATGGAAAATTCCATGTATTTTAAGAGATATACATTTTTGAAGTTGACCCTTGTAGAATCGAATGTCAACCTTTGGATAGATCAATTGATCTTAGCTTAACCTTGTTATAGGTCATTGTTATAAACATTTTCCACCTATAAACTACTCCATATACTAGGATAATGATCGTGAAACTTGTATTCACATGAGAATCAGTTGGATTAGAGCTTAGACGCGTAGGAACGACAATTAGAATTCTAGCATAAAAATATGGGGTATTACAATCCTTGAGCTTTCAAAGGCTTGACTCACAATCCTCGGACCATCAGAAAGAAACCTCCTTTCGAGTCAATTTGGTCATAGTCGCTAAAATATTAGGAAAAACCCCCAACCAATCATCTATAATCATTGGCCAAACTAGTAAAGCTACAAACCTTAGTAGGAGATGTAGGTCTAGCCTAATTTCAAATCCCCTCAATCTTAGCTGGGTCTACCATAATACCATCCTTAGACATCACATGTCCAAGGAATGTTACTTAATTTAGCTAGAACTCACACTTAGAGAATTTTCCAAAAAGTACATGATCTTTCAAAGTCTGGAGCACGATCCTCAAATGTTGTGAATACTTCCCTTACTCCTTGAATACTTAAGGATGTCATGAATGAACAGAATCACAAAGAAATCCAAAAAAGGTTTGGAAACTCAGTTTATCAAATTCATAAATATGGTTGGCAAATTAGTCAATCCAAATGACATCACCAAGAACTCATAATGACAATAACTAGTCATAAAGGTTGTCTTTTGGATATCCTCAGCCTGAATCCTCAACTGATGGTAACCATATCTCAAATCAATCTTAGAATACCGTGCCGCTGCATAAAGTTTGTCAACCAAATCATGAATGTGAGGCATAGGATAATGGTTTTCCACTATCACCTTATTAAGCAGTCTATAATCCACTCACATATGCATGAATCCATCTTTCTTCTTTACAAACAACATAGGAATACATTAAAAAACTCACTCGGTTTAATAAAACCCTAACCAAGAAGATCCCAAATTTGAAAATTCATCTCTTTAAGCTCGATATAAGCTATACGGTAAGGTGCCATAGAAATAGTTCAGGTGCTAAGCTTAGTATCTATAGAAAACTCAATCTCACGGAATGTGAGAATACCAAGAAAGTCGAGGAGAACATTAGGAAACTCAAAAACTATAGGAATAGAGTCATGTGATGGACTCTCCACACCAGTATTATAAATTTAAGTGAGATAAGACTTGTAAGCTCTCGAAATAAGCCTTATAGCACAAACATAATAAATAATCCCCACCGGCTCGTAGCTAACTGCTCTATTTCATATGACTAGGTTATATTGAGCATGGCTAAGGTAACTGTCATGACCCAAACTAGGGCTTGGCTGTTATGGACATTTCAAACCATGAAGGCCCAGAACGCCCATCTCTATCTGGTAATCATGCACAACATTCATATAATAAATAAGATTCAAAACCATAATCTTCTACGAAAACATGGTCAACTCTGAATTCAACATAAGTATGGAAACTGTAAATCAAATACATCTAAATAACATCTGACTAAGTCTGCAAAATCTCAACTATATGAAATCTGACAACTGTCTGAAACTGGGATAAGGCCCCCAGTAGACCAAAATAGAAATAAGTACATAATCTGAGAAGACATTCCTTCTGGAATAGAGAAGGCTTACCACTGCATAATCTGATCAACTATCTGAATTATCTACTGCTTATCTGGATTCCTAGACTGAGTCTCAGAACCTGAGATGTATAGGGAGGGGTCAATACAGATGTACTGGTATGTAGAGCATATCCAAAATAATCATTTATAAATAATTATATATGAGAGCAATTTAAAATAGTTTATAAGTATATTATGTAGTAAGAATTAACATGGGCATTTTAAAGACTCTGTAAAAATAATCTCACCTTTGAAAAATTTGTGTTACTTCTGCGTTAGGTGGTATACCCTACAACTCTGAAAAATTCCATGGGCTATATGGAAACTTCCATTAACTCTACGGCGAATCCCCCAACCCAAGTGTGCCGCAAGGGTCGGAGTCTCTGAATCTAATACACCACACAGCCGTCTTCAGCATACAATAATAATTTACCCGTATCAGCAAATACGGTTTTAGGCTAAGAGTTTCTTCAACTCGTGCCTTCTTCGGGTAACAACCTAACCATCTTTAAGCACCTTTTTAAAACTCTATCAAAACATACAGTCTCTAAAAACATGCTCTGAAAACATAATTTGTTATGGCATAAATATATATGGTATCATCATACCATTGACTTGCAAGTCACATCTCTGAGCCATTATTAGTCTATCATAAATTTTTGTATTCAAAACATATGTTTTGAGACCAGCATTTTAATAATTCAATTCAATGAATCTTTCTTTTTTTCAAACCTCGTGTAAACACATGAAATTCTTTCTCATACACACAAGAACATATTGATATCAAGAAACACCCTCTCAACAATTCCAAATCATGTACAAACACCAGGATATTGCAAACAAACATCTTTCAAATCACAAAATCATAATCTTTAATTCAATATAAGAGAGGGAGTTCGTAATTTATGCTCTCAACAGTCTTAAATCTCAAACTAATACATACACATATATATGTAAATCAATTTAGGGGAAAAGACCACAAGGCCAAAGCAATAGTAGCATTGAAACTTTTGAAATGCATAATCAATAATATAGTTTTCAAAACCCCCATAAAATACATCCATCAAAACCATTAAATCACGCTTTAACAATTTCAAGACCATGTAGTTTTTAGGATAAACCCCACATACCTC
>NC_061111.1:121524395-121544228 GCF_002878395.1 Capsicum annuum
ATCTTTAATTCAATACAAGAGAGGGAGTTCGTAATTTATGCTCTCAACAGTCTTAAATCTCAAATTCGTACATATACATATATATGTAAATCAATTCAGGGTAAAAGACCACAAGGCCAAAGCAATAGTAGCATTGAAACTTTTGAAATGCATAATGAATAATATAGTTTTCAAAACCCCCATAAAATACATGCATCAAAACCTTTAAACCATGCTTTAACAATTTCAAGCCCATGTAGTTTTTAGGATAAGCCCCATGTACCTCAATTACAAAGAATAACGGATGATCCTTTAAGCCTACGGTTTGAGGATTCCAAATCTTCAGTCAATTTTAAAAACCCACGGTTGAATCTTGAGTTTCTTGGAGGAGAAGTATATGAAGTAGGATTTTTGTTTTGATTAAAATCTTGAGAATGTAATATATTCTACTTGTAGAGGTCTTAATCTACTGTTTAGACATTTTAAGAGACTTGGAAAAAGTCCAGATTACCCTTGTTAACTTCTGAACGAAGCTGGAACAATTAAACTGGGAACCCGATTTTATGGTCCACCCGACGTGCCACTATCGCAGTGGATCACTGGAAATTGACAAATGGGAAATTGGGATCCTCCACGATGTGCCACTATGAGGTCCCACTAAAATTTGATAATAGCTAATTAAACCCTCTCCACGATGCGCTAAACACCAAAATGATGATGTTTTATGACTAGCACATAAAATAGCCATAACTTCTTCACTGAGTGTCCTTTTTGGACGAATCTTATATCGATGGAAAGCTTATTCAGTCATCTACGTCATGAAAAGTTGAAATCTAAGGGATTCCTCAGGGAAATAAGTATAAATCATTCTAGAAGACATAGAACTTGATATTTTAGGGACAAAATTTAGCTAAGAAAAACTTTAGGGCATTACAGTAACAATCTTGGAAAAATAATCCATGTCCACATCATAGTGGGATAACTAGTCCATGCCCAGAATCACATCAAAGTCCACCATATCCAGAACAATAAGATCAGCATGAGTATCAATACATCTAACAGTCATAATGTAGGACCTAAACACCCAATCCGCTATTAAAGAATCACCCATTAGAGTAGATACACAGAAGGGAACATATAATAAATCCTAAGATAACTCTAACCATGGAACATAATAAGCAGATATATAAGAATAAGTGAATCTTGAACTAAATAAAGTAAGGACTGACAGACGACACACCAAAATTATACCTGTAATAATAGCATTTGAACACTTAGCCTCGGGTCTAGAAGGTACTGCATATAAATGACCATGTCACCTAGCTGGGATCTTGACCGACCTCCTATCCTGCGTTCTTAAGAACCTCCTTGAGTACCCTAGAAGCTACCCCTAGAAACCTAAAAACCATCTCTAGGTTTAGAATAAACTGCTTTAATAGGGGAATACTATGATCTGAAGTAATAATCACCTTATGACTAGGGAAATCTCGTGAATAGTGACCATGACCTTCACAACTATAAAATATTACCTGAGCTGAACCAGAACTACTAGATCTGGCTGACCTAGAATAACCACCACATCTAGAATGACTAGATGATGAATCTCTCAAATGTTGACCACTACCCTGACCAGGACGATCACTAGTATAGACTAGCCTCTATTAGTAATCTGAAGCACAATCGGAACAGGTTTACTAGGCTGAATCTGAGACTGATAGAATGGAAACAAAGGATATCTACCCTACAAACAACTACGTCTGAATTGCAAACTACTATGAATCCCACTAAAACAACCCTGAGGTCTAGGCCTCTTATTGTTGCCCCTACGGGCCTCACAATTCATCTCCTCTATCACCTGAGCGTGATTAAAAAACTAAACAAAGGACCTACCCATAACAATTGAACTCTAAGAATAAATACAAAGGGAAAGTCTCAACCCTCTAATAAAGCAATAAACTCTCTCATACTCAGTACCCAAAATAGAGTAGAATGCCTATCCAACTTATGAAATAAGCCTCATACTCTATAATTGTCATGGAGCCCTACTCCAATCTAGAAAACTATACTCTCAATCAATCTTTAAGGTTGTGAGTCATGTACTTCTCTAAGAACATCTCAAATAATTAAGTCAATGTCAAAGAAAAAGATTCTACCAATCTAGGATATGTATATCCTCTCAGCTAATGAATGTCGAGCAACCAAATCTAACTAAAATATGGTGTAATCCATACCACAAGTCTCAATAAGGCCCAAACTATAGATCTTATCCTCACAAGCAATCAAAAACTCATATGCATTCTCGCATAGAGCACTAGAAAACCTAGGTAGAGCTAATCTCAAGAATCAACCCAACATCTTCTACTCCTCGGTAGACATAGCAGGATGGTAAACTACTGGTTGAGCAACTATCAATTGAGCAACCACCAGCACAGAAGAAACCTTAACTCTGAGAATCACAACTACATGTTGTACCCCTACCTCAATATTACACTAATCTATAGACTGTATATTATCAGACGATGCACTACTAACTAACCATTGGAGTTGAAATAAAGCATCTCTAAGAAATAAACCCTAGTAAAGCTTGGGTTTGTTCCTTGCCCATTATTGGCTAGGGCAAAAGAAGCTCTGGCTCAAAAGCAGGAATAGGTTCTGGTAAAGACCCCTTTTCTGGTCCCTAGTTGGGGACTTATCTCTAGGTTATCCATGACTTGGGTCTTCCATGTATAGGAGTAGGATACCTAGGCTCGGTCTTGGTACCTTCATCTCATATAGAGGTAGCACGTGTATTAGCCATCTTTGAAAGAGTGAAATCAAAAGAATATTTTATAAATCAACTTGAACTCTTAGCATAATATGAAAGAAAGAAGTGAATAGCTCCTAAGAATGTCCCATATCCTCCAAAAGATAGGAAACAGATGTCATCATTCTGATCCGTAGGACTCTAATAAAAATTTTCTCTTATACCAAAAATACTAGCGTAATCAGGTCAATAAAGGATCATCATACAAATAGACTCTTTAGCTATGCAAAACTTTATAAATCAGAAGTGGGAAGTTCTATGTAAAATAATTGACATTATAGAACAGATAAATAAAGCATTAAAAATAAAGCAGGTAATCATACAACATATATTCAGAGAGGGCAATCAATTGACTGATTACTCTGCCAACTTAGCAATTTTGCAAGGTAACTTTATATTCATATCATTCATACAGTTACCAAACCTAGATAGGAAGATACTAAATAGTGATAAGCAGTAATCCCCATATGTACGGCTAGTACTAACAAAGGGATAAGTGACTGGAAGGGCTATAAAAAGTTTCACATACACTATTTACAATAAGAAAAAGTCAACAAAAAGGGTGAAAATGCTAATTACCCTATCTACACCAGCCAACAAAAATGGAATCTCATCAAATAGGGGGTCTTTTAGTCAAATTTATCTTAAGCAGCTAAGGTACTTGAACTTCTCCAACTATCAATAGGTCCAAGAATCCTAGAATCTCCATCCCAACTAGACCTACAACTTAAACATTCTACAAAGAAGGAAAGAAAGATACATGGAAGACATTAAGCAAAAAAGGGTTTAGTTCATACTTGGAGAAAGACACAAGCCTTAATGGACTAGACCCAATATGTTATCACTAAAATACAATGGTAACATCCATAAACTGGAGATCTCAACAGCAGATTTACCAAGAAAAAAATGAACAGAAGTTTAGAGAAGAAAATCGAAGCAAATAGAGCTAAAAGAAGAAATACACACTCATGCAAGCTGGAAGAGCTTCACATAGATGCATCGATGGAAAAACATTAACAACCCACTACTGGAGATAAGTGAACTTTTCATTATTGAAAGAGAACATGGTGGAAGAGGTAGTCTAAAGTGGATCTTAGTTCTAAGCTCAAATTTCAAACCCTACACGCTCTTTTATTTGTTAGTTTTGGGCAGGGTCAACTTATTGGGCTGATCTTTGCTGTACAGATTTTGGTTTTTGTTTTTTGATGGGTTGGTCCATCTTGACATTTTTTGATTAATAAAATAACAAATTAAACCAAAAAAATACAAATTTGTCAAGGCTAAATTTATGAGTTATAATGTTGCCTACTCTATCATACCAGTTGGTAAGCCAAACTATAACCCAAAGTTAAACACAATGGGTTAACTTTATGGAAATGCCCCAAAAGGGACTAATATGAAATCCAACACCATAAATAAGTACAGTAATAGAAATTGTTTAAAGGTAGTTACTACATAAATACCATCCTATGACCTTGCAGATCCAGTACAAGAGCAACTATTAATACAACCCAAGTATCTAAAATAGTCTATACAATTTGTCTCGAAACTAAAGACTATACATAAATAAGATAGAAGAAAATTAGTGACTCTACCTATAAGAGCTCACCCTATCTTTGGAAATAAACACTACACAAACAACGATAAGAAATGTTAACTAGTACTCAAATTTGCACCAAAATGGTATAGAAGTGTAGTATGAATACCAAAATAATGAGTACTCAGTAGGCATCTTTGGCTGATTGAGCTAAATTATGATATAAGAATGACAGAATGGAAGATAACTCAACTAAGTCAAGGTAAGAAAATAATCCTAAAATATCTCCAATATCGCTATACATGAATAAGTAGATAACCGAAATATCATTATAGCATAACATAAATCATCAACACATGTAATCGTAACTACAAAATTAGCTCCCATACATTAATCTATGTGGAAAAGTCAATAACCCATCGCAAGCCCTCATAAGCCTGAAAGGTACAAACAAGATAGCATAACCCACCAGCGACATTTATGAACTCTCATAATACTATTGGAAGTTCTCCAAATTATACCATACTATAAACATCGATTGTTTATATTCATTATTTGTAAATAAGCCAACACTTATCAACTATCCATCATGTAGCAGCTAATGCTCAAGTATTGATAAATCATTCTTTTATCAACTAAACATAACTATCGACTAATTCTCATATAGCAGTTAACCATTACTTATCGACTAGTCAATATTTATCCACCAACCCATGTTTATCAACTAATCAATATTTATTAACTAATCAATATTATTAGAGTCAATTCATATCATAATAAGTATATCATCATAGTATAATATGTATATCCAAACTCAAACCGCTACAGATATTTAATAGTATCCTCATAAATATCATCACAGTCATCTTCCAGACTTGCTGAGAATGCATATATCATCATAATTATCCTCCAATATTTTTGGGCATATATGTATCATCATAATCATTATTTCGCCTTGCTGGGTATATATAATCATTAAGAACATCCTCCTACCTTACTAGGTATATATAATCATTATAATTATCCTTTGGACTTATCGGCAATATATAATTATCATACATTTCCTTTGGCCTTGATAGGTATATATAATCACCATAATCATCCTCTGTCCTTACCAGGCATATAATCAGCATAAATATCCTATGGCTTTTTTAGGTATATATGTATTATCATAAATGTCATCATCAATATCATAGTTATCCTCTAGATTACTGTCGAGCATAAATAATTAATACCTTCATCAATATGGCTAATGGAGTAATCATTTAGAGTATTTAATAGCATAACCATTAACATAGTATATTAACGTGATCAATAACCATAATTAAAATCATGGACTCTAGCATAATTAATAACATAATTGCCAATATAGTGAATAAGCACGATCTTTAGCACAATCAATAGAATAATCACCAATATAGTTAATAAACATGATCACTAACATAATTAATATATGTTATCAAGGCATAGATAATAACTTCTCAATAGCCTAATTAATGGCTTATCATTAGCATAAGTGATAGCTTATCAATATCTTGATCAATAGTTAATCCATGTAAAAACTATAGCTTATTAATATCATAAATAATAGCATAATTTATGGATTTTTCAATATCATAGTTAAGGGCCCATTCAGTAGTATATTCGGTATCCCAATCAATAGTCAAATCAATAGAATATGGAATAACTCATCAATAACATTATCTTAATCGATAAATCATTCATAACATACTTATTAAGCATTACTTTCAACATCATTCACCATAACCAACAAGTACCAAGGCATCTAAATATAACCAAAATAAGAATCTCCCTAGATGTATAAAAGCATATCAAGGGTCTTCAATAACTATCACAAGTCTTGGCCTAAGGTATGTCAAAGAGGTCACTTCTAGACCCTCAAAATAATTTACTAGGCAATGTCTATGCAAGACTAGGGTAAGGTATCTAAATCTACCATTATATGTTAAACAAGCCATAACTAGCCTTAGGATATCAATTCCTTCTAATATAGAGAAACTTTTCATCCTGAACTCTAATTAACAAGGAAATCTCCTTATTAATTGAGTAACTAAGGTATTTCCATCTTAAATAAGAGTCTACAAGTCTATTTCACCTCATATAGGAATAACTAGGCTAATTATGCCCAAAGATATATTCAAAATAGGCCAAATGATCTATCTAATCCAAGCATTTAAATTTACCACACCAACACTTAAAACCTAACCCAAATATAATATAATATTATAAACATACTATGAATTATATCAATCTACTAAGGGGTAAAACCTAACCTACCTGGACGTCGAAGAAAGCTCACAAGATCTGCTCTCTTGAGAAGCTTCCACAATATGCCAAGATATAAAAATTGCATTCTACTCATCAATAAGAGAATAATGATACCCATATTGTACTATTATGATTTGTCTCCAAAAATTATATCAAAATCCCATGTAGGTTCCACTTATGAAAAATCAAGTTTTTGAAACCAATCGAACTTTCCCATATGCTCAAGGACTCATCACCCTAAAATATGGGTAAGTTTCATGCTAATTTGATGCTAAAATCTAGCCTCCAAGGTTTTGTTTTTTTTGAACAATAAATGGTCATTTCTATTATGAAAAGGGTGAAATCTTACCTTAAATTTGTAGTTAATCGTATAAATAAGTGTTAGAAAAGCTCTCAAATCACCCACAAGCTTGAACTTTAAGATATCTCACCTTTTATGGTTTTAGATCTCAAGAAAATGAGTGAATAATGAGCAAAATAGGGCTAAAATTGGGTATTTATACCCTTCTAGGACCTCAGGTCTTTCTATTGCGACCTGATATTTGTGATTGGCGCATGTTGTGGATGCATAAGTGAGTTAATATTATGACACTTTGCCTAGTAATTTTCGTACTGGTGACCTACACAAGTGAGTTGTGATCGTGAAACTTTGCCTCACGATCGCAGTACTGCTGACCTGCTCAAGTAAGTCGTGATCATGGCCCAAACCATCGCGATCGTGATGCACCAGATACAATTGATATTTGGAAATACCATATGTAAAAATGAACTATGTTACCACATGTAATTTGACATTTTAGACTCAATGACATGGTTAAAATTTCCATCCAAGGTCATTCAAACAAAATATGGGTCTCACACCCAATTACCAATTTCTTAACTTTTTGGCCAATAGATCAAAATAGCTCGAGAGCCTTGGGACCCAAACTAAGAGTCTTTATATCCTAAAATTGATATTTTGAAGTTGCTGGACAGCCAGAATTTGCACTTGAGGTTGGATAAATGATGTTTTTGCTCAGTGGATATTTGGAACCAATAAAGACTTCAAAATAGTAAAATAGCTTTAAAACCCAAACAAACTGCTCAGTTACTATACTATCTATTCCAACAATTTATAAATGACTTGGGAAGCTATAAAGAAGCTCTAACAATGAACATAAGAAGAAATATGGAAAATGACCTAAAGGTTCATTACACTAGTAGAGTCTCGCGGATTAGTACATAGATGTTTGTATCTATATTCGACAGGATATGAGATATCTTTAGGAAAATTTCTTATTTGTTTGATTATCATACAAATTCTTTCATACCTTATGTTCTGAGTCACATTTCAGTCTGTTATGCATAGATAATGTAGACTAGATCCAATGAAGCTAGAGATATAGATCTATTATTTGAGAAGAGAACCTAATCTAGAGAGAGAGTTAAGAGTTATGGTTAGGATCAAGGTAGTAAATAGGAATGGGGATTTTCCCCGTTTATATATAGCACTAGGATATTCTCCCTTGAGCCTCAAGTTGACCATGTCGGAGTTTTGGGGCCTACTCTGGTCCCACAGTGTTCTTCTACCCCAGTCTTAGAGGGGTTATTAATTTGATTATTGAACCATTTGGAGGGTGTTCCTATGAGTGTACCAAGTTTTTCTATAGCTCTGATTATGGTAACTTCATCTATGGTAGAGTCTACTTATAGTGTTCCTTCGGTCTCAAGTGTGGATCCTCATGTTGTATTGATATATTATTTTGATTCACTACAGACGTTGAATACTGTTCTTCAATCAATTACTATATCCAAGAATGGTATTCCAAGATTTATAGTCCAACCTTCTTCTATGTTTTCTCCTTAGGTGGGTTCTCAACTGACCAGATTTACTATGCTTTCTATTCTTACAGGTATAGTCATGACTTTTAAGGATCAAAAGTGGTTTGAGATATTCACTCATTTGGGTTCTCCTGGTTCAGTGATGTGGTAGGGAAGGATGCCTATGAGTTCTTGTTGGATTATTATGAGAAGTTGCATAACCTTGGTTCGCTCGAGTCTCATGGGGTTGCATATACTACTTATTGGTTTAGAGATGCAACTAGATATTGGTGAAGGTCACTTGTTGATTTCCAACCTCTTGGTTCACCCAAAATGAATTAGGATTTGTTTATTGAGGGATTTTTAGATAGATTTGTTCCTTTCAGTTTGAGAAATCAGTTAATAGATGATTTTAATCACTTTGATAAAGGCTCTATGACTGTTAGGGAGTGTGAGGCATATTTTCATATCTTGTCTAGATATGTCACTATTACCACCAAGTCTGAGAAGACTTTGAAGTTAGTAAAGTGGTTAGATGTTTCTCTACAGCTAGCTATGACTCAGACAATAATGTATGGAGAAAAATTTTAGAGTATTGTGGATCATGCTAAGATGATTGAGTCTATTCTTCAAGCATATTAGGGAGGCACCAATAAGATTCACCATCAGGAAAAGTTTAAATGTCACACATCTTGAGGTAGAGATACTAGAGGATTCCGTGGGGTCATGGTAGACTAGTGTAGGAAAACTTATAGAGTTAAGAGAGTAGGTATTTTGTTTTATTAGCTTTGGATGATCATCCTAGTTTAGTCATACCTCCTTCCATTGAGACGGGCCATAGGGTTTGCTATGTGTATGATGAGATTGACCATTTGACCTTGGATTCTCCATGCTGTGTTTTTAGAGCTACTCTGAATTTAGCTGTAAGGGTTAGAGGTTCTTCTGGAGGTGTGAGAGGCAGAGGTAGTGGATTTTGTGGTGGTGGTCATAGGGCTACT
Source organism: Capsicum annuum (assembly GCF_002878395.1). NCBI lineage: Eukaryota > Viridiplantae > Streptophyta > Magnoliopsida > Solanales > Solanaceae > Capsicum > Capsicum annuum. The sequence continues at coordinate 121,533,802 of NC_061111.1, forward strand.
CAGTCTGGTGGCAGACATGGTCATTTCTATGATATACTTTCAAGGATAGAGGCGGTGGCCTCCAATGCTTTCATCATATATATCGCCCCTATTTAATTTAGATCTACATATGTTTTGATCTGGGATTGACTTTATCGTATGTACCTGGATATTTTTCTTTGGGTTTTCATTCTGTTTGTGAGCCTCTTAATGTTCCTATCCATGTATCTACCCTCATAGGAGATTCTTTAGTGGTATATCGGGTGTACTGATCTTGTGTATTAACCTTTGTTGGAAATAAGACTTAGGTATATCTGATCCTCCTTGACATGTAGATTTTGATGTCATATTAGGTATAGATTGGTGAGATGTATATCGTGCTATCCAAGATTGTTATGCTAAGGCTGTGACTCTAGCACCGTCGAGTATTCCAAGGATAACTTAGAAGGGTGTACTTTATTTGGGTCCCAAGAGAATCACATCTTTCCTTTAGGCTCATCGTTTCATAAAGAGGTGATGCTTGTCTTATTTAGACCATAGTCATGATACTAATGTAACTTCCCTTCCTTCTCTAGATTCTATTTGTTTTGTCTAGGAGTTCATTGATGTTTTCTCGATGAATTTTCCTTGTATGACTCCAGATCGTAATATTGACTTTTCTATTGATATCAAGCCGGGCACTTAGCCCATTTCTATTCCTCCTTATAGTATCGCCCTAGAAGAGTAAAGGAATTAAAAAATCAGTTGCAGGAGTTGTTGGATAAGGGATTTATCTGACCTAGTGTATCACCTTGGGGTATGCTTGTCTTGTTTGTGAAGAAAAAGGATGGGTCTATGTGTATGTGTATCGATTATTGATAGTTGAACAAGTTCAAAATTAAGAATAAGTATCCTCTCCCTCATGTGTTTTCAAAGATTGATTTGAGTTCCAGGTATCACTAGTTGAGGATTAGAGCTTCGCATATTCCAATAACAATTTTTCAGACTCGGTAGGGTCATTATGAGTTTTAGGTCATTTCCTTCGGGTTGACCAATTCCCCAACCACATTGATGGATTTGATGAATCAGTTTTTTGACCGTATCTTAGCTCTTTTGTCATTGTATTTATAGATGATATCTTGGTTTATTCCAAGAGTGAGGCCGATCATGAGGATTATTTAAGGATGGTGCTTCAGAGATTGAAGGATGGGAAGTTGTATGCTAAGTTCTCCAAGTGAGAGTTTTGGTTGGAGTCTGTTTCTTTCTTGGGTCAAGTGGTGACCAAAGATGGTATTATGGTTGATTCGATTAAGATTGCAGTGGTTCGTGATTGGCTTAGGCCTACTTCTCCTATTAATATTTAGAGTTTTGTTGGTTTAGAGTGATAATATTGGCCTTTTTTAGGGTTTTTCATCTATTGCAGCTCCATTGACCAAATTGACCTAGAAGAAGATTTCCTTTTAGTATGTCCAATGCTTATGAGGCGAGCTTTCAAAAGCTCAAGGATTTGTTTACTTCAGCACCTATCTTGACTTTTCCCAAGGAGGGCATGGGTTTTACCATCTTATGTAATATTTCTAGTGTTGGGTTAGGTGTTGTATTGATACAGGAGGGTAAGGTGATTGCTTATGCTTCTCATCGGTTGAAGCCCCATGAAAGGAATTACCCTACCCATGATTTAGACTTGTGTGTGGTTGTTTTTGCTTTGAAGTTGTGGAGGCACTACTTGTATGGAGTCCGTTGTGAGATTTTCTTGGATCATCATAGCCTTCATTACTTCTTCACCCAGCGAGATCTTAATATGAGGCAGCGCCGTTGGCTTGAGTTGCTTAAGGATTTTGACTTGACTATTCTCTATCAATTTGGCAAGGGTAACACAATTGCTGTCATGACCCAAAATAAAAGGTGATGATGACACTTGTCGTGACATGCCCCGACAAGTAATCCTATCACCCAAATTGATATAAAATGAAGGACAAAACAAAATTTCAAGGCAAGACTCCTAGAACAGAGGCGAACCATACACACATAGTAAAAGCGGGAAGTACATAACTAAAAATACCTTAAGAATATCCCAAAATATAGTCCAACTCGAAGTCAAAATATACATAGTATATTCAAAAAAAAGAACAACTCCATCTCTGAATACAATTAAGACATAGTCTAAATAAGAAAAAGCAAAAGTCAACGCCAGATGCATAATCAATTCCTACCTCAAATAAACTTTGAGTATCACCTGAATCAACTGTCCTGCAATGTACTCGTACTTCGATATGTACCGAAAGGGTATGGTAGGGTTGGGTAAAGTCCACTTGTACTCAGTAGGTATCATAGGCCGACTGAGCAAAGTAGAAAATAAAAAATATAAAATACACTATGGGCACGTCACCTGCAATCAGAAAATGTTCAAAACGGCAGCTCACACCGTCTCCACTAAATATTCTACAATATTCACATATACCATACACAAATATGAGAAAGAAGCATAGGTATACAGATATCACACATATAAGTATGAAAGTGGTACACATATACAGATATCACATCAAGATTATAATACAACACATAATAAACACAAATATATATATCTATATATATATATATATATATATAATGCAATAAAGATGATGATGATGATGCCCTGGGTTGTCCTACAACCTCCGTATACACCTACCGAGTTATACTTCTAAGGTAGGACCCATAAGGTTCTCTAACCCATATATAATACAATAACTATGATGCCTCTCTAATACATCCCTTGGCAGAGGGTCTATAATAATGTCACACACTAGTGTTTTAAGTATTTCCTCAGTGATACCAATGTTTCGCAAGTACATATAATATGAGGATACAATGCTCGCAACCAACCAAAATGAGAGATCCTAATAATCAACCAAAATTCCAATCACATGAGCTAAAATCCACTCAATATGTACAACAAACCATAAAACCAATATAATCATATGCCAATAGAGCGAATTACACAATAATAAGCCATTGACACCATAAAGAGTGCAACTTAGAGTTTTCGCTAGATAGATGCTACCAAATATACATATATAAAGGCCAAAACATCATATAAGACCCCACACAGTCATACATAGCACGTAGTGTCTCAATACCATTTATTCACAATAACATAGGCCCCCACACGGGCACAATATAATAATATAGTCATTTTCGTGATTTGGTTCCCACACTCTAATGTGATTTTTGTATCCATATTGACTACCTTGCCCAGTCTGAAGAAAGTTAAGTCATAACCTACCTTAAAGGCTGACACCTGCACGAACAAGCCTTCAACACTGAGCTTTCACCTACTGAATGGATCTGGAATCAACTAAAACAAACAAATACGGATTCTACACATTAAACGGAGGCCATTGATACCCATATTGCCCATTTTTGAATTAGGGTCAAAATTGCCCCCAAAATGGGTTTTTGAAAAAAAAAAGGTAAAACAGGAATTTTAATCCAAAAATATATTTTCCATGATTAAAGGAACTTATACAAGAAACCCTAAGTTAAAATGGGTTGAAGTTGTGGTTTATATAAAAGAAATACTAATTTGTGCCTTTCAGGCCAAAATGCTCAAATTTAACCTTTAAATTCGAGTTTAAATAAGATTTAGATGATGAAATTGAAGACAAGAAGTTGAATTAGGAGTTTCGAGCTTACCCAAGCTTAGAAATGGATGAAATCGCCTAAAAATGCTAAAACACAAAGCTCCAAGTCTCAATATTTAGGAAAAAATGAGAAAATAATCTATATACCCAGGTGCTAGGAGCCGCTAAATTGGTCAAATCGCCGCTTTAGCGGTCACTGCTTAAGCAGTCAAGTACTGTATTAGCGGTACTTGATTAGCGTGCCAATCTGCTAAAGTGGACGAGGGTAGTTAAAATGCCCATGCCTAGCTGGTAGCCATCTTCTAAAGTTGCCAAAGTGGCACTTTAGCAGCTGCACCACCTAAGTGGTGCACCAAGTGTAGAGACTAGGAAAATTCCAAGTCTTTGCGGATCCCTTGGTATTCATCTAGAATCTCAAGAATGCAAATGAACTATGCTATCCTATTAAATTCGATGCTCTTGACTCGAAGACATTATTATATTTTCAAAAAAATACTACTTTCACAGAATTGACCCCCGAGACCTATTTTCACAACTTTCCAAACCAAGGGTCAAAATGAAATATAAAAGCTATAAAACCACACCAACCTAAAATTGATGCTTCGAATCTGCTTATGCGGTCTGTTTTGCCATCTGACGCACATATCAAAAGATGTTGTCCAAGGTCAACTAATAATACTTTTAGACTATCAAAACTCCCAATCTTGTATAAATCACACCAAAAAGCATTAGGCATCGTGCCTATCATCCCGACATATCAAAAATACTGTATTGCAAACAGGAGGATGGGAAAATGGTCAAATCAAATAGAAATAAATATTTCACACAAATCACCAAAAATCAAGTCATTCCATCATCCACTACTAAGAATTTAGTTTTTCCTCAAACTTAAAGGCAATAGAAGTACCTGAATCAGCAAAAATCTAGGGATAACTACTACACATATCAGACTCGACCTCCCAAGTAGACTCATTTACAGTTTGATGCCTCCATTAGACCTTAATCACTGAAATATCTTCTGAATGCCACCGTCTAACATCCCTAACTAAAATAGATGCAGGCTTCTCAACAAAAGACAACAGCTCATCTAAGTGAATTGAATCCCAATGGATGACATACGACTCATCTAGAATGTAATGCTGAAGCTAGAAACATGAAAAACAATATGAAAAATTGATAAATATGGAGGTAATGCTAACTCATGTGCCGCCTCCCCGATAGTTCGAAGGATCTCAAAAGGTTCAATATACTTAAGGCTAAGCTTAACCCTCTTACGAAACCTCATCATGCCCTTTATTGGTTATATACAAAGGAATACACAATCACCAATTATAAATCTCAAGGCACAAAGTCTACGATCTGTATAACAACTCTGCCTATTCTGAGCCGCTTGAAGTCTATCCCGAATAACTTAAACTCTATCCAGAGACTCACAAAGCAAGTTCATACCTCGAGGTCTAATTCTAGAAACCTCAAACCAACCAACTGAAGAGAGACAATGACTACCATACAAAGCCTCAAAAGGAGTTATCTCAATACTGGAATTGTGATATTATTATATGAAAACTCTACCTAAGTTAGATGATGCTCCCACTAACCTCAAAAATCCATAACACAGACACAAAACACATCTTATAAAACCTAAATATTCTACTATGACTGACCATCGGTCTGAGGGTGAAAAGTAATACTAAGATCGAACTGGGTCTACTAAAAAGTCTTCCAAAAGTGAGATATGAATACTAAACCTCAATCTGAGATAATAGGCACTAGCACACCTTGAAGACGAACTATCTTATAAACATTGATAGGGCCAACCTTGTAGCACTCAAAGAAGCCTAAAACAAAATGAAATGAACAAATTTGTGTATTTGATCCACGATAATCCAAAAATAATCAAAACTAAGTAAGTATGAGGCAATACATTGATGAAGTCCACAATGATCTATTCCAATTACTACTAGGGAATGGGTAACCTCCAAAGCAAACCACTAGGACTCAAATGCTCAGCCTTCACCTGCAGGTAACATAGGAAATAAGTTATAAAGTCTTCTACACCCTTCCTTATACCACCTGTTTTTCTGTAACTTCCCGAGTCTGGTACCCAAAATGGCACAAGGTGCTCATGACCCCGAAGGACCATAAGCTAACCAATTACTGATATTTGTACCTGTACACTGCATAATATATTGTATAACTATGGAAATAAAGGCTGAAAAACTATAAGGTTCAAAGATCTAATAAAACATAACATCTAAAGATATGGTATATCAATACCAAAATAACTAAAATAACTGTCTGAACATGGTAGTCCGAAAGCCTCTAAACTTTCTGAATAAGGAGTTGATGGGATATGTCCCTAACTAACTCCAACTACTAAAATAAATTAATTAATGAGATAATAAAGTAATGGTCATGTCCCTGAAGGATGAGGACTCACTACTAACTCTGACTGCTAAGACTGGAATGCTACTGATGCTCTGGAGCTCGTGCTTTTAAGCCTATGGTATAAAACACCATAGCGTAAATGATTCAGTACGTTTGAATGTAATGGTATGCATGTGAGGTAGGCTGAATGTAAAGAGTTTTTATGTATGAACTATACTAATTGGCTGGATAACATGAACGTGAGAATGCATGTATGAATACCTAATAACTATAACGAGTTCGTGATAACACGATTACTGATCATGAGTACTGATAACATGAGATACTGATAACTGTATAACTAAAATAACTAATATGGAGAGACAGTATCTAACAGTCTAGGTTCTAATAGAACTAGCTGAGTTTTGTGCTTTTCTGAATTTACTGTATCTATCAGTCCTAAATTATATAGAACTATATGAGTTCTATTATTGAGACTGAATAACTATATCTAACAATCCTGATTCTATAACTGAAACTGTGGGAAGTAGTAATCTAATCGATATGCCCTAAGTTACATAATATAACTGAGTTGGGGTCCAATCTGTAACCCCAATTGGAAAGGTGTCAATACCGCATCATTGGTAAGGACAATCAATGAGTAACCCTCATATAACAAGTAACTCTAGTGAGAATGGTGGGAACCCTCATATAACAGGTTAAGCCACCTTATCTACCCTCATATAACAGGCTATGATATCTCAACCTACGCTGGCTACATAGTTCTGGAATGCAAGGATTTCTTCTAAGAATCACACCCTCATATAACAGGTGGGTTCCCATCCTTGGGTTCACTCGGTGCTAATTTTCTACTCCCATCTGAATAGATACTGAACATGATTAACTGAATTGAACTGGACTTAGTTAACTGAGTTTCGTTGACTGACGAAATACTACTGAGATTACTGAGTTTTCCTAAGTGATGAGACTGACTAAATTCTATGGATCATGGCTTGATTGAGAGTATCTTGACAACATGACACAGATTCTAGGCACATAGCTAAATATTTGGGTACAAGTACCCCCAGTACTCGATAGAAAGAGACTGACAAAGCATGACTTTCTTGAATACACGACCAACATCACAATCCATAATACAATAAGTTGGAAATTTCATGAAGTACAAGTTCTAAATCACCACAATGGCTACAAATATATCCATAATTCATTGACTAAGACATTTCATCAAACATTGGACATGCATAAACTTGTACATAAATGGGGATTTCATATTATCATACTAGTATGACACTTTTCCTTCACATAGGCATTTAATTAAACACATGGGGAACATAATTTCATTATACCATCATCAATGCATCTAATTGTCATGTTTGCATAGATAAATTTGTAAGTTTGAAGGGTTTATCATGATCACTATGCAAATCATTATATACTAGGGTCAATCATTCGAATATATAATTTAAAACATGAATCAAAACCCCACAACATCATGAACATGAATTTCAATTCAATTTGAATCATGAACATTCATAAATACACAAATCTTGGATTTTAAAAAGAGATTTTTGAGCTTCATGGGTGAAAGGGACCCATGACTCAACACATGACATACCTGGGCTATGAGTTTCTTGAAGTTCTTGGACTTGAAGAGATGAAGAATGATTGGATCTTGTTCTTGGAGATTATCTTTGAGAGAAAACCCTAATTTGATGTTGTAGATGGGTAATGAACTTATGAGCCTTGGTCCGATATCATTAGAGGCTAAAATAGGTGGAAAACACCCAAATACCCTTTTAAAAATGGCTTTAAATTCGCTGAACGGGATCTACGATGGCTCGTGCGACTATCCATCGCTCTGATCGTCGCACCTGGGCAAAAATAGGGACTCACTGCCTTAGTAGCGATCGCTTAGGCGACGGTCCATCGCTAGATCGATGGTCCATCTATCCTGGATGTCGCTCTTGACAAGAAGTTGGGGTCACTACCTTAATCACGATGGCTTGGGCGATGGTCCATCACTGGCTCTACGGTCCGCTGGTCTGACCGTCGCTTTTGAGCAATTCCTATTATTCTCTGTAAAACATCCATAATTTTTTACTCTGATACTGGATTCGGAAGAAATAGGTATCGTTGGAAAGCTAATTCAATTTTTCATATGTTAAAAGTTGAAATCGGGGAAATTCTATTTGAATTGAATATTAATCATTTAGAAAGTCATCAATAGATCTTCTGGAGAATAGATTTAACTTAAAGAAAATTTAGGGTATTACATTTCCAAATCACAATACATCTTAGTTAATCCTGGATGAATGAAATACCTGGATCAATGAGCCTCCACCAAATTTAATAAAATCCAATCACCCACTATTCGCACAAAAACATGGCCACCAATACGTACGATACCATCTGGATCAAGTGAGGCTTTTTTAGTGTCACTACTTAACACCTTATCTTGAATCACTCTCAACCATACATTGTCAATTTAATGAGCCCAAATTTGCTCCATCAAGGAAGACATAGCCTCAAAAGATGCCAAAACATATCCAAGTGTCAAAATATCAAGACAAACTATCTGGTTAGCCAAAGACAAAACCTTTAAGGCCAAAAGTCTCTCCTAAGTCAAAAGATGCGCCAAGCTACCTATGCAAGTCAACTTTTGGTCAAGGAATCCACAACTACATTATCCTTACCGAATGATAGAGAATAGTCAAGTCATAATCCATAAGAAACTCAAGACAATGATGTTGCCTCATATTAAGGTCTCGTTGGGTGAAGAAATACTGAAGGCTATGATGATTCGAGAAAATCTCACAATAGTCTCCAACAAGTAGTGCCTTCATAACTTCAAGGCAAAAATAACTGTACACAACTCCAAATCATGGGTAGGGTAATTCTCTCATAGGGTTTCAAATTATGAGAAATATATGCAATCACCTTAGCCTCTTATAACAACACAACACCTAATCCAATTCCAAAAGCATAACAAAAGACGGTAAAACCCATGACATCCTTGGGTAAAGTCAAGATGAGAGCAAAAGTCAACAAATACTTGAGCTTTTGGAAGGTTACCTCACAAGCATTCGACTACTAAAAGGAAATCTTCTTTTGAGTCAACTTTGTCAATGGAGGTGGAACAGATGAAAAACCCTCATCAAAGCACCGTTAGTATCCTATTAAACCAACAAAACTCTAAATCTTAGTAGGAGAAGTAGGCCTAGACCATTTACAAACTGTTATAATTTTGGTCAGATAGACCATAATACCATACTTGGTCACATGACCTAAGAAAGAAATAGACTCCAACTAAAACTCACACTTAGAGAACTTAGCATACAACTTCTCATCACTTAATCTCGAAAGTAAAATTTACAAATGCTCTTTATGATTTGCTTTACTCTTAGAATAAACCAAGATCTTATGCACAAATGCAATGACAAAAGAATTAAGATGCAATCAAAATACTCAATTCATCAACTCCATGAATGTGGTACGGGTATTGATCAACCGAAAAGACATCACCAAGAACTCATACTGATCATATCGGGTCTGAAAAACTATCTTTAGGAAATCCAAATCTCTAATCATCAACTGGTGATAACCCAAACATAAATCAATCTTTGAAAACATCAATACACCCTGAAGCTAATTGAACTAATCATCAATATGAGGAAGAGAACACTTGTTCTTAATCATCACCTTGTTTAACTGTTGATAATTGATACACATACATATAGACCTATCTTTTTTTCTTCACAAATAAGATAGGCGCACCCTAAGGTGATACACTAGGTCAGTTAAAACCTTATCCAATAACTCCTATGACTGATCTTTTAGTTTCTTTAACTCTGCTAGGGCTATCCTAAAAGGAGCATCATAATAGGCTTGGTGCCCAAATCAATATTAATAGCAAAGTCAATATCATGATTCAAAGGCATACCAAGAAATACATAGGGAAAATATCCACAAGCTCATGGATAATACAAATAAAATCTAAGAAAAAAGGGGAAGCAATACTAGAATTACAAATATGAGCCAAAATAAGACAAACATCCCCTATCAACCAATGCATGAGCTTAAAGGAAGGATATAACTCTGTTGGGACCTGAATGAAGCATACCCTTTGAAGTTAGAAGCCTTTGCCTCTAGACTGGTGGGTATAACATAACATTATCCATGACGCACTACCAGACTAGCTTGCCCCATGACTTGTACCATGAGCGCGATTACTTCTGCTTTGCATACCTATAGTAGAACCTCTACCTCTCACAACTAATATATGAGTAGCCTTGAAAGTATAATAGGAACTGTCCTTAGCCAAATGGCCAACTTTATCACATATATAACAACCTTTACTACCCGACTTAATAAGATAAGGAACGACTGAGCTTGAACGACCACCTAAAGTTACTGAAACATAAAACCACTACCTGAACCCTATAATGTTACCTACAC
>NC_061111.1:121547228-121692538 GCF_002878395.1 Capsicum annuum
CTCATATCATATTCATTCACGATACATTAGTACCATCATGGAAATACTAGTTTTTCTGATAGAAAATATGACATCTTTAAAAGCCCTCTACCGATCTATGTGCTGGAGAAGAGTTATGTATATTGGTATTGGATATTGTTTGTATATGGGTAGATGAAATTTCCATGGGTCCGATCTCTAGAGCATAACTCGGTAGGTGTACACGGAGGTTGTGCAAAGACCTCATGCATCATCATCATCATTATTGCATTCCATATATAATGTGCTTATCATGTATTGTGTTTCTATTCTTGATACGATATCTATCTATTTGTATTCCTTTCTCCTACTTGTACATGGTATACGTGTGTATCTATGTTTTTTTTCTTGTATTAATTTTTGTCATATGTGTATATAGTAGAACTGTTAGTGGAGATGGTGCGGGATACCATTTGGGACATTTTTTTATTGCATGAGACGTGCCTATAGTTAGTGTTTATATATTTTTCTACTTTACTTAGTTGGCCTATGATACCTACTGTGTATAAGTAGATTTTACTCATCCCTACTATGCCCTTTTGGTGTAGATCCAGGTACTAGTGTGTCACACGCATAGCTGACTCAGGCGGCATTTGGAATATATTCGAGGTAGAAGACATCATATGCTTTAGGAGTTGGCCTACTACCTCTTCCTATCTATTTTCATGTCTTATTTATTATACTAAGATAGATTTTGATCCTTTTTGGACTATTTTTATATCTTTGACATTCAAGATATATTTAGTAGTTCTTACACTGTGAAACAAGGTTTTGGGATTTGATTTGGTGTCTTGATCATCATGGTAAGAACGAACATTACTTTATTGTTTTTATTGAATATCTGGTTGTACAACATGGAAACAACAATTTTAATAGAAGTGGAGGGTAGAGGAATTTGCACCCAAAATTTTTAAATTTCCACTTACGTGGTTCTTCACTCCTACTAACTTCACTATTCTAAAAAAACTTAATGTTTCCAGTTTCAACTATTCTCGTACTATGATTAGGACTGTAAAATCTATACCTCCTTAATTTTTTTGATAACCAATGAACAAACCACTGATTGTTCTAAAATCCAGTTTCTTTTTTTTGGGTTACAAGCTCTAACTTTTGTCTAGCTACCCTGATCATGGAGCTGCCTCAAACTAGGTTTCCTAGCAGTCCATATCAAAAGGTGTCTCTGGAATTTCTTTACTAGAAACCCTATTTAGCAAGTAAATGACATTCCTTAAACCATACATCCACAATGAAAGAAGTAGAGATGATTTACTCCACATAATCCTAACCATATTCCGTTAAGGAACACTTATGTCTTTCTTCCACACCATTTCTTGTGGCGTGCCAGGCATTTTGTATTAAGTATATATGCTAAACATCTTGAGGAATTGAGAAAAAGGACATCGGTGTTGTCTAGTTTTATCAAATTTTCATAATATTTACTACCTCTATCAGACATGATTATTTTCACATTTCTATCTAGTTGTGTTTAAACATCACTAAGAAATACCTCTACAACATTAATCACTTGAGATTTTTCATTCAACAAACAGATTTATCCATAATGTGAAAAATCATCAATAAAAGTGATAAAATGTTCTTTTTACCAAAAAATATGATATCAAATGGACAATATATCTCATTGTGTATAATTTCAAGAATCTCTGTGCTTATTGTAGGTCAATTATTATGTGCCTTGTTTGTTTTCCTTTAATACAACAAATGTTAAGGTTCGTAAAATCCAAATCTGAAAGAACTTCATTCTTAACTAATCTTTCTAGTCTTGCTTTAGGTATGCGACCTAAACATTTATGCCACAAGTAAGCAAATTTTTAATTCAACAACTTTATTTGGTTCCAACATTATGATATAGAGTTAAGAGTGCTTCAACAAACAAATTATCAAGATTCAGTTTGCATAAGTTATCACAAAGAGTACTAGTACCAATGAGGTAATTATGCTTAAATAGAATAAAACATCCATTACCAAAATTATAAGAGTATCCCGGTTTATCTAACTTAGACAAAGAAACTAAATTTCTTGAAAGAGAAGGTACATAAGAAGTTTCAAGTAAATTTAAGTGGCACCTAGTGTTGAGAATCAAACAATAAGCCCCGATATAATCAACTAGATCCTTTATTCTATTCCTCATATACACTTATCTTTGATCCATATTTATGGTCTAGGTTGTAAGGAATCCCTGCATTATATTAGAAATATGAACAATAAGATTAGAGTCAAGCCACTAATTATTATAAGGAACTTTAATTAAATTTGATTCAAGTCATGTAAAAGCATGAAACACCTTGGCTTTGAACCACTAAGAACATTGCCTAGTTGGAGAATCTAGACAACATATGACTAGAAGGTACTAGTAGTATGATGAGGTACGGGTTATGGTCCCTCTGTTGTATGTTAGGCAGTTTGTTTGGGTTGGTTTCTTTCCTAGGTACTACTAATTATCATACCAATCGTATGATAGTGTACAAGTGGTATGTTGCCAAGCCGTATAGTGTCTTGAGTTGGTCTAGGTAATTTTGACCAAGGTACGGTTCCTATGGTACTTCTCGTATGATAAGATACAACCTAGACTCTTGTATTCATATGTTGGACAGTTTGGAGGTCCATGGTGAGGCCTAGGGTACGAGATAGGGTACCACTTATACCCTAGGGTACGATTTAAATATAAAAGTCATACCTACTTGCATGGGTTTTCATCCTTTAAGATGGGTACATTTTAGATATTTCCCATTTCTAAACCCTTAAGATCCATAATTTATAACATTTTTGTACCTTTCATTCTTCACTTGGACAAGATCGAAACATTCCAAAACACTTTTTAAACTTCTTTAACAAGATTAGACGCTAGGGTTTCAAGAGGTGTTCATTTAGAGGCTAAAGGAGGTCAAGTTCTTTCTATGAATCATCTTGTATAAGGAATGTGACTCTTTCCTCATTGTTATTTCTCAAATATCATGTTCTTTAAATATTGATTTTTATTCTTGAATGAGGGGGTTTTGAAACCAAATGTTGAGGGTTTTGATGCATAGTGATGAGTATTGTTTACTTTTGATTAAACTTGTGTTTATACGTGTTTTGGTGATGGTTTATTGATGATTGGTGAACTTACCACTCATTTTACACATAATATTCTTGCACATTACCATGATTTAAATGTATAGATGAGACATAACTATAATTAAATGAACTAATTTCCATATTTTGCACGCATATAGGTTATGAGATGGAAAGATGTCAACTCGAGCTAAAAAGGATCAAAAGAGAGAAAAAAGTATAGCAGGGAGACATGGAGTAGAAATAGGCCTCAGTTACCACGGTTGTGTCAGTCAATTAGGTCAAAAGGTTGCAATCGTGGTGTCTTTACTGTGGTCGCAAAAGCTGCGACCGTGGATAATCTTCTGCGATCGCGGCTAAGAAAGAATTTTGCCCAAGGGCAGTTTTGTTATTTCACCCAGCCAAACCCAACTCTTCTTATAGGCTTAAACCTTTTCTCTATTGGGTATTAACAGTGTTGAGATATTTTTTAAATTTGAAGCAAAAATCCTAAATTGGGCAAGATTTGTAATTATATTTGGAGACTTGGATTTTGGTATTTTCTGAAGAATAGATGCTTTGAACAATCCTTATGGTTTATGTTTCTTTCTTTTATTCATGAGTAGCTAAATCTTTTAGTCTTGGGATTATGTAAAACTAAGGTACAATGGTGTTTAGATAATGATGTATTTGTATTATACTTAGTTGTTGATTTTCGATTCCTCTATTGTTTGGTTTAAATAGTTGGGATTTGTGGGTGAAAACCCTAAATACCCAAAATAGGTTTATTCGGTGAATACCCCTAACTCTTTAATGATCTCATCATCCTTGAAAGAGAGATGTGGGTGAACCTTTAGGAACCCATAGCTTCCTTGAAAGAGGGCTATAGGGGGCCAAAGTAATAGTGGACAATAATAAATATAGCTTACTTTATTTTTCCATATTATAGATAAGCATAGATGGAGAGGAGGTTAAGTCATGGGCATCTTCCTAGAAATTAGGATTCCTTATTGAGGTTTTGGGTGGCTTTTATTGACACACTCATTAGGTACTCGAAAGAGCCAAGGAGTGACATCCGTGAGGCTTTGTTGACAAACTAGTCTCAAGGACTCTTAACCTAGCCTGCCATGTAATCAACAATTAGGACTTATACCAAACCATCATGATCTCATGCACACATTGCCCTTAGGTAGATATAATCCTAAGTTCTTTCCATATTTAAACTGTACAACAAAACATGTTATCACAATGTGTTGCTTGGCTTGATACTGATAAGATTTTATTCCAAACCAAACCCCTCCACTCTATATTATGTGTTTTACATTATTTACAATTCTGGTATCTTTTTAGTAATTTTAACACTTATAAGACTCGAAATTTAAATCTCACTCCTCATGGATTCGACCTCAATAAAAGTTGAGCTATTGACAACGACCATCCTCTACCACTTTATACGGTGTAGGTGAGCATTATCATTTGCATATGTGGGTGCTTGTTTGATTTTGGTTTAACAAATAGGTCATGATTAACCCTAAGTTTGATGATTTTTACTTTGATTTTGGTTAAGGTAAAGGTATTCCCTCAAGGTGTTTGTGAAAATGTATAAGAGAAATAAGTAGTCACATGTTAATAGTTTTTTGAACTAAGGCAATGGCTTAGTGAGTAATAGTGATTGGTAAATGACTTTGTAAAGGCCTTATTTGCCTTCTAATGAGTAAATTGGTATCTTGGTGGTTTGATTGGTTAAAAAGGGTTTGAGTCCTTAAGCATGAAATTGAATTGTGTTTGAACAAATTGTTGGTGTAATAATGCTAATGTAGAATGAATGGTTTGGTAAAGGTATTGATGACCATAATTTGACATGAATGATGATTGAAACTAAGTCATTGTCCTGTTAAAGTGATTGATTGATAAATGTTTCATAAAGACCTTATGGTCACATATGTTGTTGAATTATAGCCTTGATGGCTTGAATTAGCTAAGTGGGTTAGAGTCCTTAAATATTAAACTGAAATTATATGAATGCACGGACAAAGGGTTAGAGTCCCAATATCGATTAGTAATGGACACGATGGTTTGTGGTTAGATTCCACTTGCTTATAAAATGGATTATGGTAAGAGTCCATTTGTCTAACAATAAGGCTCATGGTTAGAGTCCACTTACTTAACAAGACGGCTTATGGTTTGAGTCCACTTTCTTAATAAGACAGGTTGAGGTTAGAGTCCTTTTGCTTGATATGACTAAGAAATTGAAACTTCCTAATCTATGCATGTAGGAGGTTAGAGTTCTCCACTTCATGTATTATGATTGGGTGCTTCAAAATGTATGCTAAGGCCTAGTTCCCTTTTCTGACACTTGATGTATCTATATATCTACATATATGCCTATTGATATAAATGTGGTTGATTATGATGGTTTGACTTAGTTTTGAATAATTGGACTATTTTATGTCTTCCCTTGAGTTATATGCTAGTGCTCTAACCATTGAACGTCTTCAGACGTTGTGTCCCCATGCGAACAGAGGCCAGAGCTTTTGCTTCTCTTCTTGTGCAGTGACTAGGTGTTCGAGCAATTTGTAGACTACGTTTAGAGTTCTTTCTATCTTATGTCATAGACTTGTTTTAGACTTAATTTTTGGGTATTATCGGGGGCATGTCCCAACATATTATAGACATCAAATTTGTAGAGGTGTTGTGGATGATTGTGGACTTAGGTATGTTAGTTTACTATATTGAAGATTAATGGATTGATTAGATATTTCTTAAATGATGATTATTTGTCTTGTTTCCACTATTTTGTAATATGGTCGGAGTTCATCTAATACTGGCGGATCGATGTAATGGTTGGGTTAGTTTAATAGAGGGATCTTTGATCCTGGTTGGGCTCATGATTCCTATACGACAATGCACAATTTTGGGTCGTATCAAGTTACTATCAGAGGCTAGGTTCATGGTTAGTTGGGTGTTCACAAAGTCGTGTCAAGTAAAGTATCTTTTATGGGTATGTAGCACTCTATACTCATAAGAGAGAGGCTATGAGGCATTTAAGAATGTTTTCTTTTCTTGTGGTTTTATCTTGAGCTATAGAGTCTAAGGTCTTGGATTCCACTAATTTCTGGTTGCTCATCTTCCAGATCATGCCTTCAAAATGATTCAATGTTCAGGAAAACCTTCTATTCTGATGGAGGATGATGTGGATGGAGATTATCCAATTTATGGAGTCCAAACCCGATCTACAGGTCCAATTCTTGATGGTCATGGAGTTTCACTAATTCCCTCTAGTTCTCTCTCAGTTTCTTAGGCTGACGTGATGAATCCTGAGTTTTGTCAGTTGATTCCTATGATTGCTCAGTTGGTAGCTTCTCAAGCTGAGTGTGGTGCTTTTACTACTTTATCTTCTGAGTCTACAAGGGTTGGCCAATTTATGAGGTTGAGTCCTTTGATATTTATTAGTGTTAAGGGGAGGAATATCCTTAAGATTTTTTAGACATGATGTAAAATATTTTTAGGGTTATGTATACCACTAATATGGAAGGGGTGGAGTTTGCTGCCTATTGCTTGAAGGACGTGGCATACCAATAGTACAAAGTATGGGATTAGGCAAGGGGTGGTGTTAATGAGTCATCTTTATGGGAGGATTTCTCTAATGTATTTTTGGAATGCTTTTTTCCTTAAGAGTTGAGGGAAGAAAAGATGGAGGACTTAGTTAATTTAAGGTAAGGTAGGATGTCTGTTAAGGAGTATGCCTTAAAAGTCCATTAGTTGTATCGGTATGCTTCGGAGATGGTTTCTAACATGAGTGCTAGAATGTATTGCTTTTCTTTGGGGTTGTCTTATGAGTTGAACCTTAAGAGCAAAATAGATTTATTAATCGAAGACATGGACATCTTTAGATTTATTGTGTATATACAACAAGTAGAGAAATAGAAAAGGATATAGGTTTATTTTAGTGAGAGGCAAGGGAAAATATTTAGGCCTTTTAAGCAAGGTGGTAGACATGTTGGTAAGTAACCAAGAATAAAGTAGGGGAGTTTTTGTTCTTTCTCCTCAGCTAGTGCTCCTTACTCGAAGCCATCGAGTGATCGTTAGTCTCAATTGAATGGGGGGTTTTGAGTACAGGGTACCCCATCTCAAGATAGTGAGGCTCAATTGGCTCAATCCTACCTCCTTATAGATTCTATGGTCAGCCTCATCATGGCCAGTGAGAGAAGAAAAGGAGCAAATGTTTTAGATATGGTTAAATTGGGTACATGCAGCGAGAGTTCTTCTCTCTAGTGGCTTCTTGGGCTAATAAAGCCTCTTTTATGACTTCATCTGATCCTACATCAAAGGGTGTTGTATCTGCTTCTATTTTTATTTATGGTATCAACACTAGCCAAAGTTGGTTATATGCACTTGCTACTTGCCAGGAGTCCGAGGTATCTTTGGATGTTGTTACGGGTATGTTAAAACTTTTCTCCCATGATGTGTATTATTTTATTATGGGTCTATCAGTTTCTTTTTCTGTTTCTGCCCTTATAGGATACTTTGCGGTTGTTAAAAGAGTCTATAGGAGGTGTGTGGTAGCCGTTGGTAGTAAAGAAACTCTGGTAAACTTGATAGAATTAGATATGGTAGATTTTGATGTTAGTCAGGGGATGGATTGGTTACATTCGTGTTATGCATCCTTAGATTGTTCTACTCACAAGGTCATGTTTAAATTCCCTAATGAGCTGGCCATTATATGGGAATGGGGTTCTTTAGTTCCTAATGGGAGGTTTATCTCATATCTTAGAGCCCGAAAGTTAATTTTAAAAGGGTGTTTGCATTATTTTGTCTGATTTAAAGATTCCAACTCAAAAGGTCCTTCTCTACAATTCATTCTCGGGGTTAATAAGATTCCTTAAGTCTTTCCTGATGATCTTCCTAGTATTCCTCCCAATATGGAAATCAAATTTAGAATTGATCTTGTTCCGGACACTCATCCACTTCCCATCCCTCCTTATAAATAGCTCTAATAGAGTTGAAAGAGCTTAAGGAGAAATTGAAGGATCTCTTATACAAAGGTTTTATCCATCCTAGTGTGTCTCCTTAGGGTGCTCCCATGTTGTTTATGGGTAAGAAGGATGGTTCCCTTCGAATGTACATTGATTATTGTCAGTTGAAGAGATGACCATAAAGCATAAATATCCTCTTCCTTGGTTCTATGATTTTTTGATTAAATTCAAGGTGCGAAGTGTTTCTCTAGGATTGATCTTAGTCGGGTTATCATCAGCTTAAGATAAGAGAGATGTATATCCCAAACACTGCCTTTAGGACCCGACAAAACCATTATGAGTTCCTAGTTATTTTTTTTAGGTTGACAAATGCCCTTACGACATTTGTGGACTTGATGAATAGGGTCTTCCATCCATTCTTGGATTTGTTTGTTGTTGTCTTCATTGATGACATCTTGGTCTATTCTAAGAGTTACGTGGATCAGGTCGATCACCTTCGTGCTGTGTTTTTGACCTTGAAGGACCATCGTTTGTATGCTAACTTCTCAAAGTGTTAGTTTTTGTTGAAGGTTGTAACTTTTCTTGTTCATGTTATCTTTAGTAAGGGGATCATGGTGGATCCATAAAAGGTTGCAGTGGTAAAGAAATATCCTAGACCTGTGACTGCAACCGATATTCAAAGCTTCTTTGGTTTAGCTAGTTACTATAGGAGATTTGTGGAGAGGTTTTCAATGATTGCTGCCCATTGTCTAAGTTGACCCAGAAGAAGGTCAAGTTCTTATGGTCGGATGCGCGTGAGGGTAGTTTTGAGAAGTTGAAGGGTAAGTTGACCTCAGCTCTAATTTTGACCTTTCTCGAGTGTAATTATATTGTGATGCTTCTCGTATCGGGCTTATTTGTTTGTTAATTCAGCATGGTAGGGTGGTGACCTATAGTTCTAGCCAGTTGAAAGTTCATGACAAGAACTACCCTACTAATGACTTGGAGTAATTAACCGCGGTATTTGCATTGAAGATTTGGCATTACAATCTCTATGGGGTTCATGTTGAAATATTTTCTGATCATAAGATCCTTCAATATGTGTTTACCCAAAAGGAGTTGAATCTCAGGTTAAAGAGATAGGTTATGTTGCTGAAGGACTATGATATGAGTTTCCATTACCATCCAGGTAAAGATAACATAGTTACTGATGCTCCTACCAGGTTATCTGTGGGGAGTTTAGCTTATGTGGTCAAGGATAAGCGAGAGTCTGTAAAGGACATTCATTGTTTGGCTAATCTTGGAGTTCATCTTATGAACTCTGAGGATGGTGGTGTATTTGTGCACTAGGTATCGCAGTCGTCTCTTGTTATTGAGATAAAGGCAAAGAAAATGTTTGATCCTGATTTGATGAAGATTAGGAATAATATGGGTCCATAGAAGATTATTTATTCTGCGATTGGTGGTGATGCATCTTGAGGTATCAAGGTAGGCTATGCGTTCCCAATGTTGATGGATTAAGAGAAACGATTTTGGCCAAAGCTCATGGATCTCGGTATGCTATTCATCTTGGTTTTACTAAGATGTATCATGATCTTAGGGAGTTCTATTGGTGGAATAATATGAATCAAGATGTGGCTAGCTTTGTGGCTAAGTGTATGGTGTGTCTACAAGTAAAAGTTGAGCACTTGAGACCTGGGGGTTTACACCAAGAGATTGAGTTGCCCTAATGGAAGTGAGAGACAATTAATATGGATTTCATCACTGGTCTTCCCTGATCTCGGAACCAATGCAATTTTATTTGGGTATTGTGGATAGGATGACCAAGTCTGCTCACTTTTTGTCGATGAGAACTAGTTTTTTGAGAAAGGATTATGCTAAGTTATATCTTGCGGAGATTGTGAAGTTGCACGGTGCTCTAATTTCTATCATTTTGGATCATGGTACTTTGTTCTCATCTCACTTTTGGAATTCATTTTAGAAAGGTTTGGGAACTAAGGTGTGCCTTAGTACCACGTTCCACCATCAGACAAATGGACAAATGGAGAGTACCATTCAGACATTAGAGGATATGTTGCGTTCTTATGTGATTGATTATGCTGGTAGTTGGTATGACCATTTTCCTTTGATTGAATTTGCCTATAATAATAGTTACTACTCTATCATTAGTATGGCTCCCTTTGAGGCATTGTATGGCAGGAGGTGTCGTTCTGCTATTTGGTGGTATGAAGTTGGTGAGGGTAAGTTACTTGTCCATGATTTGGTTTACCAAGTCTTGGAGAAGTTAAAAGTGATTCATGATAGGTTGAAAACCACTCAAAGTCTCCAATTGGGTAATCTTAAAGGTATCTCCCATGAATTAAGTGATGCAGTTTGGTAAGAAAGGAAAGCTTAGTCCCTTGTATGTTGGTCCATATTTGATTTTGAAGAGAGTTGGTAATGTTGCCTATGAGTTGGAGTTGCCTCCTAGTTTTAGCTCTATTCATTTGGTTTTCCATGTCTCTATGTTGCAGAAATGTATAGGTGATCCTTCCTTGGTTGTTCCCTTGCAGGATGTTGGTATTTCAGACTATTTTTCCTATGAAGAGATCCCAATGAGGATCTTGGATTGATAAGTTTGCTGGTTGCAGATGAAAGAGGTGGCTTCCGTGAAGGTTATATTGAGAAACCAAAAGTTTGAGAAAGCCACTTGGGAGGTGGAAGAAGGCATGAAGTCCAAGTATATGCATTTGTTTTCCATCCCAGAAACTCGTGCCTGAGGTATGTGTCGATTTTCTTGTCTTTATTGTATGCCTTTGTTTTCTTACTTGGTTAAGATGTGAGTTTGATGTGTGATAATGTGTTAACTTGTGCTTGTGTTTTCCTTACCTGTCATTTGAGGATGAATGATCCAAGTAGGGGAGAATTGAAACACCTTCTCTTTAAACCCTTAGAACATTGCCTAGTTAGAGATGCTGGACAACATACATGTAACGCCTCGAGATCCCATCCCAAGATGTCACACGGTGCTTATGACCCCAAAGGACCACAAGCTAACCCTTTACTGATATCTATACCTATACCTTGCATAATATCTAAAATAAATACAGAAACTAGCCATAAGGTTAAACACATCTATGAATACTCATACTACAGAAAACTGAATACTAATACATCCGTCTAAAAAGCCTCTAAACTGTCTGAACTGTAGAGTTGATGGGACAGGTCCCCAACTAACTCTGTCCACTGAAAATAAAAAAAGTCTAAAACAATAATAGTAAACTAAGATTCATCCTCGAAAGAAGAGGACTCACTGCTACTGTTGCTGACTAGGACTAAACTAATGAAAATACTCTGGATCCTGTGCCTCTGAACCATAATGCAAATGTGTCAGTACAGGAATGTACTGAGTATGTAGAAGAGGTAGGCTAATGCAAGGGCTCATGCATGCACAATATCTAAACTGAATAATAATGAAGATGCCGCATGACAACGCATACATGAATGCACAGACCATGAACACAATAATCGCAACTCTAGATACTGAAACTCGGATACCACTTAACTGTAGACTGAACTCACTATTAACACTGAGATACTGAATCACTGACTCATCTGATACTGATAACTGAGGACTTGGATGTACTTACATCAAGGACTAAATTTTGAGCATACTGTTTTCGACTGACAGAATTAGAGATCAATATTTCTAATAGATTATTTCGAAAGCGATTATCAATGATAAGAAGTATAGTTATCTCCAAATCTGACAACAAGAATACGTAACAGAATCTGAGATGGAGATCAAGCATATCTGATGGGAGATCTCTAGATATGATAAGATAATAAGTATCTATATATGAGACCAAGCCTATCTGACGGGATGGACCATGAATCAAAGGAACTATCTGAGTTCCTCACTGAGATAGACGACTGTACCATATAGTCCTAATTTCTGAAGATTGCTACTGAAATGCAACTATGGAAAGTAGTGACTTAACCGATATGCCCCAACCTACTACAGGTGGGGTCTAACTTGTGACCCAAGCTGGAAGGGTGTCAATACCGTGCCACGGGTAAAGACCTCTCTGGTCAAGCCTCTCTGATGGGATGACCCTCGTAGGAAGTTGGCCTGAGGCAATATAATAGTCAAACCTCTCTGATGGTGACAGCCTCTACCGACGGAAGACTCCTACTCCTGTTCTAGCTACACAGTTCTGGAGTTCAGGGATTGCTCCTAATGACTCGACCTCTTTGACAGGAGAGCCGCCATCTCTTCCGTTGCTCGGTGCTAGCTTCTACTCCCAACTGAAAGACTCTGAACTATAATCTTAACTGAGCACAACTGAACTGAATATGATACTGATCATGTTTCTCAAAAGATCTGAATGAGTTACGCTAAGATTACTTAGTTTTATATTTGACGGAAAAGGTATTGAATCATGGTATCTGACTAACGTTGTAGAGCTTGAATAGATTACTCGAATCACTTCTGAGATTAGAATTGAATCACTTGAATACTATTAGATCTTGCTGATTATAGTATTGAGCCTAGATTACTAGTGATACGGAGATTACAGAGATAACTTAGATTACTGAGCTTTCTTAAGTTCTGCACTTATCTGAGGATACAGAGTTCTATAGTTCACTGAGTTCTGAGAATCATGGATCGACTAGAGTTATCTAGAAACTGACACGGGCTCTAGATAACTTCTCTATTGTCGGGTATAAATACCCCCAGGACTTGATAGCATAAAAGTAAATAATAATCATTCATTTATCATCCCAATAATTTATTTATCATCATAATCATTTATGTATCATCATAATCATTCATGCATCATCATAATCATTAAAGCATCTTCCCAATCATTAACACATCTCTCAAGTAATTAGGAATCACAAACGTCTATTCATCCACAGTCGCCAAGGGGTCACTTTAAGCACCTCAGAAACATAATCATATACTAATGTAGGGAAACATGCTACTAGATCATACTCTATTCTACAAGGTTTTACCTCAGCTATTTCATATCTATATTAGTCTTGACATGGTTTTAGATATCACTTAGCTTGGGGAAACTTCTTACTATCATGTCATAACTTACTTACTAACCACATGACATGCATATAAAAGAACCTTAGCATATATCAAAGAGCAAATAATCGAGGAATTTACAACCATCATATCTCGACTTGTTCTCTAGGGTCTATCAACAAATATTAGACATGACCGATTTTACACCTACTTGGGGATTTCAGGCTATTTGGCACATTTCACTCACTAAGGCATATTATCAAACACTATGCATGCATGGACTATCTCACAAGTTTTGAGTTTCACATTCAACATTCTATAATGGTTCTTACACTTCACCTAAGCTGTTTATCAAACCTATGAGGAATATTCTTCACTTATTCAACCATTTCTACACTCAAAAGTCATAAACACATCACATGGAAAACAACTTCAAGAGGGTCTATCACAAACATCACTTGAACTCCACATACAAGGGTCAAACGTCATAAATTTTGTAGGCAAACATAAATCAAAACTCAACAACACATTAAACATTAATATCAACTCATATAAATCATTAAGAAATCATAAACATCAAAATCTTTTAGTTTTAAAAAGAGTTCTTGAGCTTCTTCGATGAAAGGGACCCAAGAATCGACACATACCTTAACCTTTGAAATAGGATGAATTCTAATGCTTGAGACTCTATCCGCACTTGTAATAAATGATTCTTGAAGCCCACACTCTGAGTAATTCTTGAAGAAAGCTTGAAGATTTATGGATGAATTTTAGAAGATTAGGGTTATTGATGAAACCCTAATTAGATATTCTTGAGAGAATTGGAAGAGAAAAATGATGAAATTAGGGTTTTGGAAGTAGGTTCTCATATTTATAGAGGCTCACAAAAGGTGGGAAATTACCAAAATACCCTTGAAAAAATGTTACAAAATTGCTAAAAAAAATGGCTAACAACATTTGTGACAGGCCGTCACAAAATGTCATTACAAAAGGATGGATATTTTGAGTTTCTTCCTAAGTCTGATGACATTATCAGAAATGTCATCAGAAATGTGACAGGCCTTCAGAAATGTCATCATAAATATGACGGGCCGTCAGAAATATCGTCACACATTTCCCAGCTTGACATGTTGGAGTAAAATAAGCGTAACTCTTTTCTACAATATTTATTTTGGACGAAATTGGTATCGTTGGAAAGAAAAAATCAAAGTTCTTTCATTTGATATATAGTAGGTCCTCTAATTTGATATATTCAATGAGTTATGGTCGATTGAAGTTGACCCAAATTTTGACCGTCACTAAACCTTGAATGATAGGAAAGCTTTCAACTCGTCTATGACTTAGGGGACCTCTATGATCTTAATTCATGCTCAAATAAATTCCTACATGATTAGAAGTTTTTCATACTTGGGAGGATATTTCTTAGACATTTTGACTCAGATTTTTGCTTTACCAAATATGCTCTAAGGCTCTGAATGGAAGAGGATTTTGCAGGGCATTACATTATCTCCCCCTAGATAACATTCATCCTCGAATGTCGCCTGATAGACTCAGAATACTAATCAACAAAAATTACTCAAGCAATGGAAATATTTCAGATCAGGACTACGCAATTGGAACGACTGACAAATATAGTTCTCACATTGGGCATGCATATTTGATGCATGGAATACTCGACAGAATCTACTCATAGCTGAATTCTAATAACACATATGTATATCTAATGCATGGATGTCCGGCTAAGCAAATTTTTTAAAGGACGACTTGATAATGCAATAACGACTGATGGTAAATTCATAAAGAAAATCTAAACATGCATCTGGATGAAACTAAAGACATGCAACATCATAATACTATAGGGTATCTCCCCCTTGGGACTCTATGTCCCTCTAAACACCCTTTAATGAAATACTGGGGTGGTGCGCGGGGCGCCTACAGACTGGTTCATAATTGACCGATCAAGATCTAAAACTTATGCATGACTCATGCTAAAACATAAGCTCAAAATGGGAGCAAAGGATCTAAAAATGCATATCGCAAAGATGCAGGGCTCATAACATACCCGGGTCTATATTAAGGAATCCTTCCCTATCAAGGTGAGCCTGAAACGCATGAAGTCTACCCCTTTGAGTCCGCACTCTACATTCTTACCTTCTATGGCCTAGCTCACTACACCCAAAAAATACATCACTACTGGCTCTACACATACCCTGGTGGTGCCTACCACACTCTCCACAACGCGGATGGGTACGAACACCACTAGCTCTACTCTGGGCTTTGGAGCTTGGCACTCCCTTAGATCTGATACCCCCAAATACAGGTGTGATTACACTAGATAAATATGGAGTTGGAACTAAAAATATTCGACCACACTGAGAACTACTACCACCTTGAGACCCTGACTACGGGAAACCACGACTACCTATCTTGGCTTTCTTACTCACTCTCTCTCTTTTATTCATTTTATGTGCCTCAATTTGTTGTGCATGCATCATTAGCCTAGAAAGATCCATATCTCTATTGATCATGGCAGCTCTACACTCTTTCAACACATCATTGATACCTCAGTCAAAACTTACTCATATTCGCTCTAGGGTTAGCTATCAAGTCAGGAGCATATTTAGCTATTTCGTTAAACTTAAGATAATAATCTTTCATTGTTATGGAACCTTTCCTTAGGTACATGAACTCTTCTACCTTAGCTTCTCTCATCTCTAAAGGGAAAACCTATCTAGAAAGGCACTCTGAAACTCTAGCCAAGTCACAGAAGCTGTATTTTCCCTTATACTCTTCTCCCACATCACTACCCAATCATGAGTAATATCTTTCAACCTATAAGATGCTAAATCAACACTCTCTTCCTCAGAAACATACATAATTTGGGTGATCTTCTTCACCTCCTCTAGAAACAACTATGGGTCCTCACCTACTAACAACCTAAAGAAGCTAGGTGGGTTCATTTTAATGAAGCTTCTAATCTTGGCTGCAGAACAATTCCCATCTTTCTGAGGTGGGACTGTAGCCTGATGGTTTCTATGAAAATTAGTCACCACCTGGGCTAGCGCTTAGAAAGATGCCCGAAACTCTGCATGTAACACACTCTCATTTTTAGGATCTACGGGCTGAGGGGGATGATCATCAACCCTATGGACAAAGTCTTTATGAGGAGGCATACTCTGTAAATGAAAGAATAAAGTGGATTAGACTAAGGATCAACTTGAGGTCATGCTCACTCGCACGAAATGATCATTGAAAGAAGAGGAACTGCTCCTAAGAACATCCTATAGTCTCTTGTACATAAATGTGGCACGCTACACACCCATGTATAAGACTTTACTAGATGCGGCTTTTCAGACTCCCTAGGTTACTTTTGAACCTTAGGATATAATACCAAGTTTTTTACTCCCCATGATCCTATCCCGACATGTCACACAATGTTTATGACCCCAAAGAACCACAAGCTAACTCTTTAGTGATATCTGTAACTGTACACTACATAATATCTAAAATAAATGCAGAAACTAGCCATAAGGTTCAACACATCTATGAATATTCATACTATAGAAAACAAAATACTAATACATCCATCTGAAAATCCTCTAAACTCTCTGAACTGTAGAGTTGATAGGACAGGTTCCTAACTAATTTCGTCCACTAAAAATAAACAAAGTCTGAAACAATAATAGTAAATTGAGATTTGTCCTCGAAAGAAGAGGAATCACTACTATTACTGCTGACTGGGACTGAAATATTGAAAATACTCTGGATCCTGTGCCTCTGAACCTATGGTGTCAAATAAAACACCATAGTGTAAATAGATCAGTACAGAAATGTACTAAGTATGTAGATAGGGTAGGCTAATGCAAGGGCTCATACATGCAAAATATCTAAACTGAATAATCATGAAGATGCCATATGAGAACAGATACATAAATGCACAGACCATGAACACAATTATCACAACTCTAGATACTAAAACTCGGATACC
Organism: Capsicum annuum; assembly: GCF_002878395.1. Lineage (NCBI taxonomy): Eukaryota > Viridiplantae > Streptophyta > Magnoliopsida > Solanales > Solanaceae > Capsicum > Capsicum annuum. The sequence continues at coordinate 121,564,258 of NC_061111.1, forward strand.
ACTTAACTGCAGACTGAACTCACTACTATCACTGAGATACTGAATCACTAACTTATCTGATACTGATAACTGAGGATCTGGATGTACTTACATCAAGGACTAAATTCTGAACTTACTGCTTTCGACTGACAGAATTAGAGATCAATGTTTCTAATAGATTATTTTGGAAGCGATTATCTATAATAAAAAGTACAGTTATGTCCAAATTTGACAATAGGAATATGTAATAGAATTTGACATGGAGATCAAGCCTATCGATGGGAGATCTCTAGATATGATAAGATAATAAGCATCTATATATGAGACCAAGACTATCTAATGGGATGATCCATGAATCAAAGGAACTATCTGAGTTCCTCACTAAGATAGACGACTATACCACACAATCCTAATTTTTAAAGATCGCTACTGAAACTATAACTGTGGGAAGTACTAACTTAACCAACATGCCCCAATCTACCACAGGTGGGGTCCAACCTGTTACCCTAGCTAGAAAGGTGCCAATATCGTGCCAAGGGTAAAGACCTCTCTGGTCAAGCCTCTCTGACGAGATGACCCTTACAGGAAGTTGGCCTGACACAATATAATATTCAAACCTCTTGGAAGGTGATAGCCTGTACTGACGGGAGACTCCTGCATTCTATGCTATTAATACCGTTCTGGAGTTCAGGGCTTGCTCCTAATGACTCAGCCTCACTGACGGGAGAGTTGCCATCCCTTTCCTCGCTCGGTGCTAGCTTCTACTCCCAACTAAAAGACTTTAAACTAAAATCTTAACTGAACATAATTGAACAGAATCTGATACTGATCATGTTTCTTAAAAAATTTGATTGAGTTATGATGAGATTACTTAGTTTCATATCTGACAGAAATGGTATCGAATTATGGTGTCTGACTGACATTGCAGAGCTTAAATAGATTACTCAAATTACTTCTAAGATTAGAATTCAATCACTTGAATACTATTAGATCTGAGCTAATTACAGGGCTGAGGCTAGATTACTAGTGATACATATATTACAGAGATAACTTAGATTACTGAGCTTTCTTAAGTTTTGCACTTATCTGAGGATATAGAGTTCTATAGTTCACTAAGTTCTAAGAATCATGGCTCAACTGGAGTTATCTAGAAACTGACACAGGCTCTAGACAACAGCTCTATTGTTACATATTAATACCCCCAAAACTCGATAGCATAAAAGTAAAGAATAATCATTCATTCATCATCACGATCGTTCATTTATCATCACACTCATTCATGTATCATCATAATCATTCATGCATCATCATAATCATTAAAGCATCTTCCCAATCATTAACACATCTCTCAAGTAATTAGGAATCAAAAACGTCTATTCATTATCACAGTCGCCAAAGAGTCACTTTAAGCATCTCAAAAAAATATCATATAATAATGTAGGGGAAACATGCTACTAGATCGTACTCTATTCAATAAGATTTTACCTCAACTATTTCATACCTATGTCAGTCTTGACATGTGTTTATATATCACATATCTTGGGGAAACTTCTTACTATCATGTGACAACTTACTTACTAACCACTTGTCATGTATATAAAAAAATATAGCATATATCAAAGAGCACATAATCGGGGAATTTACAACCATCATATCTCGACTTGTTCACTAGGGTCTATCAACAAACACTAGACATGACCGATTTTACACCTACTTGGGGATTTCATGCTATTTGGTACATTTTACTTACTAAGGCATATTATCAAACACTAGTCATGCATGGACTAGCATAAAATTTTGGAGTTTCGCATTCAACATACTATAATGGCTCTTATGTTTCAGCTAAGCTCTTTATCAAACCTATGGGGAACATTCTTCACTTATTCAACCATTTCTACACCCAAAAGTCATGAACACATCACATGAAAATTTAACTTCAAGAGGGTCTATTACAAACATCACATGAATTCCACATACTAGGGTCAAAGCTCATAAATTTTGTAGGCAAACATAAATCAAAACTCAAAAATACATTAAAAATTAATCTCAACTCATACAAATCATTAAGAACTCATAAACATAAAAATCTTTTAGTTTTATAAAGGGTTCTTGAGCTTCTTGGATAAAAGGAACCCAAGAATCAACATCTAAATACCTTAACCTTTGAAATAGGATGAATTCTAATACTTGAGATTCTATCTGCACTTGTAATAAATGATTCTCGAAGCCCACACCATGAGGAACTTGATTCTTGAAGAAAACTTAAAGATTTATGGATGAATTTTAGAAGATTAGGGTTCTTGATAAACCCCTAATTAGATATTCTTGAGAGAATTGGAAAAGAAAAATGATGAAATTAGGGTTTTGGAAGTGGGCTGTCATATTTATAGAGGCTCACAAAAGTTAGGAAATGACTAAAATACCCTTGTAAAAACATCTCTAAATTGCTGAAAAAAATGGCAGATAACATTTGTGACAGGCCGTCAAACCTATGACAGACCGTCACAAAATATCATCACACAAGGATGTATTTTTTGAGTTTCGGCCTAAGGCTGATGACGTCGTTAGAAATGTCGTCAGAAATATGACAGGCCATCAAAAATGTCGTCAGAAATGTGATGGGCCGTCAGAAATGTCATCACACATTTTGGATAAAATTGGTATCGTTGGAAAGTTAATTGAAAGATGTTTTATTTGATATATAGTAGTTTCTTTAATTCGATATATTCAAGGAGTTATTGTTGATTGAAGTTGACCCAAATTTTATAGTCACTAAAACTTGAATGGTAGGAAAGCTTTCAACTCGTCCATGAGTTAGGGGACCTCTATGATATTAATTTATGCTCAAATAAATTCTCACATAATTCAAAGTATTTCATACTTGGGAGGATATTTCTAAAACATTTTGACTCGAACTTTTACTTTACCAAATACGCTCTAAGGTTCTGACTGGAAGAGAATTTTGCGGGGTATTACTATACGACTAGAAGGTATTAGTAATATTTTGGGGTATAGGTTAAGGTCTCTCTCTCGTATGTTGGGCAGTGTGTTTTGGTTGATTTCTTCCCTAGGTACGACTAAGCATCACACCAATCCTATAATAGTGTATGAGTGGTATGTTGCCAAGTCGTATGGTGTCTTGTGTTTGGTCTAGGTGATTTTAACCAAGGTACGGTTCCCATGGTGCTTCTCGTATTATAAGATATGACCTAGGCTCTTGTAGTCATATGTTGGACAATTTGGAGGTTTATAGTGAGGCCTTGGGTGTAAGCTAGGGTTCCACTCATACCCTAGGGTATGGTTTAGGTATGAAAGTCGTACCCACCTGTGTATGTTTTTCAACTTTTAAGATGGGGACTTTTTAGAAATTTCCCACACCTAAACCCTTATGATACTCTTAACTTCTTCAATAAGATAGGAGGCTAGGATTTTAAGAGGTGTTTATCCATAGTCTAAAGAGGGTTAAGTTCTTTCCATGAATCATCTTGTATAAGGCATGTGACTCTTTCTTCATTGGTATTTCTCAAATATCATGTGTTTTTAACAATGATTTTGATTCTTGAATGAGGGGTTTTGAAACCAAATATTGAGGGTTTTGATGCATAGTGTTGAGTATTGTTTACTCCTGTTTAACTTGTATTCATATATGTTTTGATGATGGTTTGCATATGTTGGTGCTTTTGGATTGTGGTTTAACAAATAGGTCATAAGTAACCCTAAGCTTTATGATTTTTACTTTGATTTAGGTCATGGTAACGGTATGCTCTCAAGGTGTTTGCAAAAATATCCAAGAGAAATAACTAGTCACATATTAATAGTGTTCTAAGCTAAGGTAACGACTTAATGAGTAATAGTGATTGGTAAATGACTTTGTAAAGGCTTTGTTGGCCATTTGATGTGTTAATTGGTAATATTGGTGGTCTGATAGGTTAAAAAGCATTTGAGTTCTTAAGTATGAAATTTAACTGTGTTTGATTTAAAGCTTGGTGTAAGAATGCTAATGAAGAATGAATGGTTTGGTAGAGGTATTGATGACCACAATTTGACTTGAATGGCAATTGAAACTAAGGAATTTCCCTATTAAAGTGATTGATTGATAAATGGTTCATAAAGACCTTGTGGACATGTATGGAGTTGAATTGTAGCCTTGATGAGTTGAATCAGCTAAGTAGGTTAGAGTCCTTAAATGTTAAATTGAGTGGATGAGAATGCATGGACAAAGGGTTAAAGTCCCAATGTCGAATAGTAATGTACACAATGGCTTGTGGTTAGAGTCTACTTGCTTAATAAGATGGCTTTAGGTTAGAGTCCACTTGTCTAATAAAATGACTTATGTTTAGATTCCACTTTTTTAACAATACGACTTGTGGTTAGAGTCCACTTGCTTAATAAGATGGCTTGAGGTTAGAGTCCTCTTTCTTGATATAACTGGGAAGTTCAAACTTCCTATTATACAAAAGTAGGAGGTTAGAGTCCTCCACTTCATGTATCATGATTGGGTGCTTCAAAATGCATGCTAAGGGCTTGTTCCGTTTTCCAACACTTAATGTATCTATATATCTACATATATGCCTATGGACATAAATGTGGTTACTTATGATGGTTTGACTTGGTTTTTAATAATGGCACTATTTTATCCCTTCCCTTGAGTTACATGCTAGCACTTCAACCGCTAACCATCTTCAGATGTTGTGTTCCCATGCGACACAAAGGGTGAAGCTTCTTCTTCTCTTCTAGCGCAGTGACTACGATTTCAATCAGTTCGTGTGTTAACTTTGATATGGTGATCTTTCATACATCAAAAATCATACATTTCAGGGTCTTTCTATCTTATGTCATAGACTTATTTTAGACTTGTTTTTTGTCTATTGTCGGGGGTTTGTCCCAACATATTATAGACATTAAATTTGTAGAGGCGTTGTGGATGACTGTGGACTTAGGTATGTTGGTTCAGTATATTGACATTAATGGATTGATTTGACATTTCTTAAGCGATAATTGTTAGTCTTGTTTCCGCTATCTTGTTATATGGTCGGAGTTTATCTGGTACTTGTGGATTGATCTGATAGTGGTTAGGTTAACGGGGTGATCTCTAATCCTGGTTGGGCTTGAGATGCCCATACGACAAGGCCCAATTTTGGGTCGTGTCAAAGTACAAGTCTTATCTTTCTTCTAAAAAATGCCTTACATTTTAGGTAATCTTTGTTAAAGTGTCCAGGTTTTCCATAGAAATGACACTTATCTTTTTTGTGTTCATTTTTGCGTACTTAAGAGGAGGACTCATTAACATTAAGTTGCTTCTATTTTCCCTTGGCATGCTTCTTCCCTTTTTTTTCAGCTCCTTGATGATTTACAAAGTTAATGGTGTGAGTTTCTTGGTTGTTCAGTCCTATTTCCTCCTGACCCAATATACCATGCATGTATTGCACGTTCCATTTATCTTTGATAGTGTCATAGTTCATTTGGAAAGGAATATACTTAGTTGGTAATGAGTTGATGATGAATTGTATAATGAAATTTTGTTCCACTTTCATTCCCAAAGACGTAAGTCTTGGTGTGATGTTTTTCATGTCACTACCATGCTCATGCATGGTACATAAACCATCAAATTTTATGGTGGTCAAAGTACCCATTAGTGTCCCAGCAAGAGACTTATCAGCAGCTTGAGAGAATTCTTCCACAAATTTTCAAAGTCTTTTGCACATTCAATTTTTTGGAATGAGTAGTCTTAATGTTGCTTGCAATATTCATTCGCATGAACATTGGGCTTAGTCTGTTAGTCCTTCCCCAATGCTTATAATAGGATCCTTATTTAACATTGTTTCTTACAATAATAGTAGCTGGCTTCTCAGAGTGAAGTGCAATATCAAGATCTAAAACTTCCAAATGAAATTTGATCTGTTCGTACCAATCTGAGAAGTTAAGACTGTTAAAGGTCGTAACAGAGGCATAATGTAACTAAAGAGAAAATATTGAAAATAGAACATGTTCGTTTGTTAATACTTCAATATATGAGTTTAACATACTATTAAATTCAAAAATGATTCACATTCTTAAATGTATATTGATGTTCTCCTTTAGGCGAAACATCAAAATGCAACTTTAAACATTATTATATGTAAAAGTGTACTTAAAATAAATCGATAATATTTAATCATTAATTAAAATATTTATTATCTTTGGATAAATAAATAAAACTAATGATAAATCTAAATTATATCTTTACTGCTTAATTGTTATAATACTAAATAATCAACCTTTAGGTGAACTATAAATGTTGTATAATCATAAATTTCAATTTATCCATAGCTGTTATATCAATTATAAGAATCAAGATAAATGGGTAATTGAATTTAAGTTAATCATTATTTTGAAAATAGTTTCATAATGATTCGACTACTTTGAAGATTAACAAATCTTACATATATAATTCCAAGAAAGATTCAAAGAAATAATTTTCTTTATATTTTAGTTAATGTACCCTTTCAGAAAAGTAGTACATGATAAAATAAATATCATAACTATGACATAAAAGGAAAAACTTCAAAAGTAATTGAAAATTTTCTCTTACTGCCACTTAAATATTCACCTTTTAAATTTAAGTCCACTTTATGCCTTTACAATAAATAAACACAAAAATAATATAGTACATACATGATCTAACAAATTTAAAAAGTACAAGTCTTTAATTACAATTAAAGAATCGCAATTTCATTCAATGTCTTGTACCGCTAAAAACTTTAACTTTAACTTTACAGTTAACAATAACAAATTTGTCGAATAAAAATAGAAGGAATGTACAAATTAATTAACTGTCCTTTGCACAATGTTATGCGCTTCAAAAATTGTAATTCTCTATTCTAATTAGTTTATGATATAATTAAACCATGTATCCATCACCGTTTCTCAACAAAGACAACATAAATCATAATAAAAAATTATTAGTTTCGAAAACCTAGCTCTGATACCACATATAAGAATTTAACAAATTCTAAAGCATAAAGAATCTAACAAGAAATCCTATCAATTATTCAGGAACATCGAACTATATAATTTTCACATATACTTATTTTAATAGTAAATTTAACCAAGAAAACATATTCGATTTCATGGTGATTTTCTTATCTTGAAAGCAGAAGATCATTTATCGTTTCTATTAAGAAAACTATTTCTCTCTCTTTTCTTAACCTTATAGAATAATTTTTCATGGAATATACGTTATTATCATACTAACAAAGAGAGGATCTTTTTATTGAGTCTAAACAATTATTCTACGGTTATGTTTTCATTAATCATATAATAAGTGGCAAAACATGAGCCATAACTTATACTATTACCACTTAAATGGTGTTGCAGCGTCGGTCAACCAATTAAACATTAGCCTGTTAGTGTAGCTTGTCATGGTAGTTGTCTATAAATATAAACTTTCAATAACAAGAATGTTTATTAATTCAAGAAAGTGTTATGACTTTTGTCAATCAGTACTTATATATCTTATGTTTCTAGGTAATTAAGACGTTGATGTGTTGTTAAATGAAAGAACTTGATTATCATTAGTAAAGTTAATTTTGAGTTACCATATAAACTTTAAATTTATATGTCTAGATCATATTTATCTACACATTTAGTCTATTTGAAGTTGAACATTCATACATTATTTTTTCTCAAGATGCAAAACTTACTATTCATTTGCAACCAAATAAATATTTGCCAAATTGTGAAATGGGTTTTCCAAACTATTATCATAGGCTTATTGACACTATTTTCATTAGTTCACCTAAAAATGGTACACACACAAACTGAGTTAACTTAAGATGGGTTAAAACGGGTTGAGTCACTTTTTGTACCTCCTCATTCCACTAGTAGAATAAATTTTAATTTGCCTCATAAATTCTATAATTTTCTTAATTATTATTTCACTTTATTGATTATATAATTTTGCAAAATGGGTTTAAGTGAAGTGACATGATTAATGAGAATTCATATAATTCACGTCACCTAAGCTAAATAAGTCAATTTTAGAAGTAAATTTTCTTATCATAAGACTTAGATCTCATTACTACAATCTAATATTTGTTAAGCTCAAAATCAAGCAGAAAATTAAGGATTAGAAGGAAAACTCTTGATCATACGAAGAAGAAGAGGGAAAATTTATTTCTAAGAAAAATATCTGAAACTCTTTACTTTAACCAACATAATACTATTTATATATAATACACGTGAGCTAGGTATTTACTAACTACAAAATAATAAGTCTGCTAAAACATACAAAGGTCCAATATAATACAAAGTATACAAATAAGGCAAAAGCAAAGAACTAAATAATTGCAACACCTCTCCTAGAGATGGAGAGTGTGCACATGACAAGCTTACCATGAATAATATGATGATTAGAACCAAGATTTGGTAAGAACGTCATCTAGTTTTGTAATAAAACACACAAAGTGTAGGGATGTGAGGCCATAATTGAAGCATTCCCTAATATAGTGGCAATCAATTTCAATGTTTTAGGCATTCATCGAAAAATAAGTTTTTGGAAATATGTGAAGAAACTTGGTTGTCACAATATATAGGAGAAGGTTGGGAAATATAAAACCACTGTCACCAAGTAATCTTACCAACCAGTAACATTCATTAGCAGCGGTTCTAAGAGCCCAATTGTAACAACCATAGTTCTAAATATCACCTTTTTATTATTTTTTTGAATATTGTACCCTTCTCTATAGTTTTTATATGTTATTTTAGAGTTGTGGGGTTGGTTGTTATGGTCTTTGATGAATTCGGGAGTGACTTATTTAACATCGATTAATATTGTAATTTTTTTATTGAATGGTGATTTGGACTGCTTTATTAGATTCACAATATCGATTTTGGATTAGTAGTGTAGTAAGGTCGAGCCCCGAGACTTCATTTGGCATTTTGAACCTAGAAGAAAACTAGTTAAAAATAAGCTTAAAGGGGTTTCGAGGGATAATTTGTTATAAATGATCTCATTTCAAAAATTTGATAGTCCTATTGAGTTAGTAAACTTCAAAAGTGTAATGACCCTCTAGGTCATATTTCGGATTTCCATGCATTTGTTCTATTTAGAGCTTTCCTATATCTTCCCCAACTCATTTACGAATTGATGGAGCTAACAATTAAGTTAATGGTTAGTTTGTTTGTTTTTTGAGAGACAATTCCTATTTTGGAGTCTTCACCGGTAAGTATTTCCTATCAAGCAGAAATTTAAATTCAAAGATCTTGTATGCTAATTCTAAAAATTTCATTAGTTCCAAGACACCAATTTTAGGCTAGAGGGACCTTTGGTTTAGGTCCCAAGGCTTCTGAACTTATTTTGGGCTATTGGTCAGAATTTGATATAAATGGCCCACGGGTGTGGGACCCATATTTCATCAAAATAACCTTGGAGAAAAATTTTAATAGCACTGTTTAGTTTGAAATATCAAATTTGATAGACTAGAATAGTTCATTTGTATTCACAAGATTCTAGATGAATCTTAAGGGGATGGTGGAAACTTTGAAATTTTCAAAGTTTCAGTTGATGCATCCGTGAACCTTTGGTCTCTTTAACAGAGGCCTTTTTAGTAGCAAGCCGGTTGGTTAAGACACCATAGATTTCTCAGCTAGGTCGCTAAACTAGAAGCCAGTCCGCTAAAGCAGAGTTTTCTTAAGCAGCTTCTTGTCCACTTTAAGTGGAAGAGGCAGATCTAATGGGTAGAACTTTAGCAGTACATTGATACTTTAGCAGTGACCATTTAAGCTGGACCTAAGAGGTCATTAAATCCTCTTTTCTCTTCAATTTTCTCCCCATTATCAAAAGTCTCAAGAGCTACAATCCTTAGATATTATGGAAATTTAGGAGAGTGTTCATTAAGAGATTTTGAGGTGTTTTCGATATTGAATTTAATCATTCCCTCATTAAAATCTTTGTAAGTTTTCACCTAATTATTGGATTAATTCTTCTATTTAGACGTAGATTCCTATATTATTATTGGGTTGATTTTAGTATCATTTAAGCTCAATTCTTACCCTTCTTGAGGGTAAATGATCCTTGAGCATGGAGGGACGCATTGAGAATTTTTAAAGTACAATTTTATAAGTGGGCCCTACATAGGATTTTAATTTGATTTTGGACCCAAAGAATAAAAATTCAATATGGGTACTATTGTTCTTGTACTAATGAGCAGATTACCATTTTGATAACGTCATATCATGCAAAAGTTTCTCAGAATAAAAAATCATCGATTTGGTAAACTTCATTGATCTTTCTTCAACATCCAAGTATGCTAGGATTTCCTTTCTCCTAGACTGGGCTTAATTATAGTATAGATGTCATATTATAGGTACGACCTCAGTGTTCCATCAACTGAGTTTTTTATTTGATTTAGGATCCACTTATTCTTATGTGTCTACTAATTATGCACTACAGTTAGAGTTGTCTTGGGATTCTTACCTATGCAATTATGTGTATCTACTTATGTGAATGATTCCTTAGTAGTGGATTGGGTTTATATATCATGTGTTGCAGCAGTTTGAGATTGTGATACTCAGGCTTGTCTTATTGTATTAGATATGGTGGTTTTTAATGTGATTTTTGGCATGGACTGGTTATCCTCTATCATGCATACTTGGGTTATTTTTCCAATATCATTACCATATCTATGCCCTGTATACCCCCGATTGTATGACAGAGATTTTTTAGCCACGAGCTTATGGTGATTATTTCTTATGTTTAGGCTAGGAGACTTATATTAAAGGGTTGAGATTTTTATATCGCTTATATTTGTGATGTTAGTATGGAGAGTCCTAATGCATTGTGGAAATAAGACACTTTTGATGCTTAAAATAAAGAATTTATGCTTGTACTTAGGTTGTTTTAGTAGATATGATGTGGTTTTGTGGTTGTTGCAGGTACAACAGGTAAATAATAGGATTGCAATGAAATTGTAAGAAAAGGACCTAAAAAATATGAAATATGCAGATGATACAAGTTTTATTACTAGTCGTCAACACATTATATGACTTATAGGATAACTCATAAGAACAAGAGAAACAATAGCCAAGAAGAAAAACTAAGTGAAGAAAAGATATGACTGGAGCATACGAGTCATAAGATGAGGATACGAGTCATGTCAAGCAACCATAAAGAGAACAGAACCTCAGGCTACCATTCAGAATTAAAGTCACAGAAGAAGATGAGTCGAAAGTCTAAGTATGACTCGTAGGATTAAACTGTAGAATGACCAGTGTTCAGATCAATAAAAGTATGCTTCCAAGGTGGTAACGAGCTAAGGCCATGAGTCGTATGATCAAGGTACAACTCATGAGTAAAAATTATTAATCTGATAGAAACCTAGAACCCTGGAAGATCAGACACTGGAGAACATAAGAGAGGTACAGTACGACTAATAAGAAGACCTTACGAGTGGATTAAGAGAGTTGTACCTTATGCTGACTTACTTTACCTCTTCCGTTTAAATTAGGATTTCTATCAAATTTTGAGATACTATAAATACCTTAGAGTTATTCCTTTACTAGGTTACATTCTTCGATATTCTATTACATACTTTTACATACTTTACATTATTCTTGGGATTTTGGGGTATTATTCAATTAAAGATTTTGGATTTTATTCGTCTAATTCTTGTACAATTAATTACATGAATTCTTTATAAATTATCATGGGTTTCTACATGAACATGAGTGACTGATTTCCCTGACTAGGGTTGTGGAAACCCTAGTGGATTAACTATGTAAAGAAAGTGGGAGATTCATCTATTCTAAAGTAGTTGCATGTATCTTAATCATTTTCATAATAAATGACTTGAGAGCTACTGCAGAAGCCTGAGGATTGCCTATATTCGAGAATGTCCTTAGAAGGGAGTCTGAGATTGGGAAAAAAGGATTAAGACAGTAATTTGAGATTTACGTCAATCTTATTATTCCACCATCTCATCTAACCAACTCGATACTCAAAAGGTAAGAGTTGAACTAAAGTTATAGTCAAGGAGCAATACAGCGACACCCTGAGACTCATAAGACAAAAGGTGAGATTTATTAAAACGTACACAAGACGGTTGATAATACATAGCTTGTCAACTTTACATGCAGAGCAACATAATAAGTAGGTTGAATAAGAGAAATTTATGAATGGAGGTGTGCAGAGTAAACGACAGTCTTCAGATGCAGCGGTGCCATAATTTTATGTCACCCAAAACTAACCTCCAAAGAAATATGATGGGATCGATGCCAAATATAGAAACCCAACTAGGTTAGGGTCAAACCCAAAGGGAAAATGTTGAATAGTTGCTTAACACGGACAAAATCCACGAGCAGTGCAGAAAAGTAAATGGGGTAATTTGGAATTAAATAGTAAGTTGTAACTGAACTAGAATGCTTTAAGTTATAAATAATAGAACACGAATGCTACGACTGTGTTCCCCCTGGTTTCTCACCTCTGTAAATTTCTCGTATTCAACCCACTTATTCTGCTACTCTACATGTAAAGTTGACAAGATATGTATATCAACCATCTCATAAACATATTGATAAATATCATCATTTACCCATTGACTCTCAGTAGTCTCAACATGTCTACCCTGACTTCGATATATCTTAACTAAAATCTTATCTCCTTTCTTTTCTTATCTGGCCATGGGGTTTGCCACTTTTCTAATTTGCCCCAAATCTGTAATATTTTTCAGTTTAATGAGTTGGTCTATCCCTGGAATTTCTCGCACCCCTGTAGCCAAGAAAATCTAGGTAATCATGCATGGATAAGCTAGAAGTAGCCTTTGTCTACCTATATCTCTATCTTGTATCCCTTAAGCTAAAAACTTGCCCACATTAAACTCGTATCTAGCAATCAACCCTGCTATTAGTGGCGCACGAACCAGACTTAACACGTTGTCCCTTATTATGGGACATAGTCTATGTCAAGATAAATTCCACCATGTCTTGGCTTCTAAATTCAAAGTGTTTTTTTGATCGTCTGCAAGGCCACTCCTGGGCTTCCTACCACCCAAACTATCGCTTCACCATTCAGTGCAATCAAGCTTGCAATCCTCCAAAAGTGTCATATCTTATCTTTTGAACCCATTTGATTCCATGTAATTTTTTGTATTTCATCCATGTAGTACTCTATCTTTCCTATGTTTATTGGTAGTCGGAAGCTTGGTCTATTCAAAAATTGAGAAATAGTAAGTACAAAGCTATTTACTCGCACTTCCTAAATGGTCAATAATGTAATAGGCTCTCCACCCCTCCACATGTTTCCTAGTGGATACTACCTCTCTAACTCTCCCTTATATACCTCATAAAACTCCTACACTAATACAGGACTATATTTCCCAGATAGTTTAGTCATCCACTATAACCCGTATTGGCTGAATCGGGCCTCAAATCTAGGAAACTTGGACATCCCTGTGGTGGTCAATCTCTTATCAAGATAAAGATTTCTTTTTATTCTTCCATTAGGGAGTCTGCCTAACTTGTCATTGTACGTGTCCTGCATACTGAGGTACCCCCACCATTCAATGGTGGTTACCAGAGTAGGTGTAATGGCTAGAGGTAGGTCCTTTCTATCAATAGGATTCACATCAACTTCCTCCTCAACATCATTTTCACTCTCAAAACATGATTTTGAGCTTGATTCAACATTTTTTTCTGCCACTGCATCATCTTCAAGTTCTTTATTTTTTTCATCCTCATCATCCTTAGAAGATGCTGGTGTGTGTTGAGGGGAGGTACTTGGGTTCTTCATTCTCTTTTCCCTTAGAGGTATATCCTCCAGAGTAACTACCTCCTTTCCTTGAGGTCTTCTTCCCCTTGGATTTGATTTTTTTCATTGGATATTAAACTAAATCACTGCTACTACGGGATGATTTTGTGTCCTCGTTCACCAACTGATAGTTAGATTTTAGGGCAGGCTTCTTCTTGGTATTTTTCTTCGAGTAGTTGAATTTAGGAGCCATGGTACCTATGAGAAAACCTTTATTAGTAAATACTAAGGAAAGGAAACAAAACCAACAAAAATTATATTTTAGTGTGCATGTTCTGTTCATGTTATAACTATGGGGTAAGAGTCGTATGAGTTGGGTATGACTCATATGATTGAGTTGTAAGGTAAATAATCATATAAGCTGGGTAAGACTTATATGATTGAGTTTTAAGGTAAATAATCTATATATGAATGTTCACTAGTTTTCTTATGAGTCCGCCTGACCAGTCGTAAGGAAAAGTTACAACTCATTACCAATAATCGTAAACAGACCAAAAATAAAACTTAAATATGCGATATCTTCCCAGGTCCTTACGAATTATGTTTACGAATTGTATGTCTATATATAACTTATATGGTCAAGTTGTACTCATATCAGAACCTACACTCAATTATAATTGTATGTTGTCAGTGGTTACGAGTCTCGTCACTATTTCATTACTTATAAATATGAGTATTAAGGGGTTTCTTATCCACTTCAACATAAAAGTTAAACGTATGAGTTGATTCCAACATACAATCCAAACTTTAAACTTCAATACACAACATTACCACCCTATTTTAGTCCAACAACTCACATCTTTAGTACATAATATCAAGTTTGTCCCTAACTTTCATTTTTAATTAAATTTCTAAGACCTAGGGTTCAAATTTTTTCATAAACATAGATGTTCAACTCAGAGAAATGCTAAAACCTCAACTTACATCCATAATCAATTAGAAATTTAGAGAGTTTAAGCTTAAGAACTTAATTGTTTAGTTGAGCTATCATGTTTCTCAATCTCAATACGTTTCTACCACAAACTCTTGTGATTTTATTGAAATATGAGAGAACTTGATGCTTATGTGTGCGTTTTTGGAGTGAATTTGTGTGTTTATAGCTCAAGGATCAGAATCAATGGAAGTATTCATTTTTTGTAGTGTCGGGTACCTGTATTGGGTGCCCTCTTTTGTTTAAAACAAGTAATTGATCTTTGCTAACCCACAATGCTCAACTTGGATAGCTTGGTTATGAGTCATGTGTATGACTCATAACCAAATCTTATGGGTCTTTTTCTCCCTCATAATGACTAGGAATCTCCTACCTAGTTTTAGAGTAGATACGACTCAGTGTGGCAAGTCTTACCCTAAGGGTATGACTCATTCTGAGAGTTGTAAAGACTCTTGAAACTTTTACCTGGAACTGATTTAAATCCCAGGTCCTTACAACTCCTAGTCATGAGTTGTCACACTAAGGTGCGAATCGTGAAGAGTCTGTATGACCTAAATTCTTGAAATATCTAGATCTTTTTTGCAATCTTTAACCCTGCACACTGAAAAAACATATTATCCTATAAATTATTAAGTACAAAAACATGGGTTGCCTCCTATCCAATGCTTGATTTAACATCACAATACGTCGTGGACAAGTTGGATGCTAGATTTTTCCAACTAGCCTTATGGCTTGCTTCCCATGCAGTGCTTGAATTAACATTGAAAAATGACATAATTTCCTTAGTTAATAGACTTCACCAAAGTCTATCTCAAAAATCATATTAATTTCCTTAGTGTTACCCATATAATTCTTTACTCTTTGCCCATTGACCTTTAACAGAGCTTCATCATCCCGCTTCAATTCCAAAGCACCATATTGGAACACTTTTAGCGCAGCAAATAGACCATACCATCTAGACTTCAACTTACCTAGAAACAAGCGAAGCCTTCAATTATAGAGCAATACCTGGTCGCCTTTCTAAAATATCCTTTTCTCAATCTTGCGATCATGGTACGATTTCATCTCTTTTTTGTAAAGTCCAGAACTTTCATATGCCTGGAGTTGGAATATATCCAACCCATTATTTTATTCATCCTTGACTTACCTGTATCCTACCACTCAAAATTTAGCTTTTTCAAAGCCTATAGTGATTTATGTTCAAGTTCAATAGGCAAGTGACAGGCCTTGCCATAAACTAGCTGATAAGGAGCAGCACTAATGGGGGTCTTGAAAGTTTTCTAGTAAGACCATAATGCATCATCTAACCTTCTTGAATAATTATTCCTATTGGAATTCACTGTTTTTATCAAGACAGACTTGATTTCTCTATTAGACACCTCAACCTGTCCACTAGTCTGCGGATGCTAAAGTGTTGCCACCTTATGTTTCACTCCATGCTTCTCAAGCAGAATTTTGAATAGACGATTAAAAAAATATGACCCACCATCACTAATGACATTACCTGGCATGCCAAATCAAGAAAAAATATATTTTTTCAAGAATGTGGTGACACTACGTGCTTCATTGTTGGGGAGTGGAACCACTTCCACCCATTTAGAAACATAATCCATAGCCACAAAAATATATTTCATGCCAAAAAAACCCACAAAAAGTCCCATGAAATCCACACCCCATACATCAAACAATTCAAATTCTAAAATAGGAGTCATAGTAAGTTCATGACATCTAGATATGTTACATTGGCATGGACATTGATCACAAAATGAAGCAAAGTCATGTGCATTTTTGTAAATTGTTGGAAAATACTACCCACATTGCATGATGACCCCAAACTAGTGAAGAATGACAATCCTCAAGTATTATCATCATCTCTACCTTATTTCTATATCTAAGAATAATCCCGTCTGCATAAATTCTGAATAAATAAGGTTCATCCTAGAAAAATTTATTTACCTCATGCATAAACTTCTTTCTCTGTTGGATGGAAAGATATTTTAGGACAAGATAGCTTGCTATATGATTTCCACAGTTAGAAAACCACAGAATTAGATCTTGGGAAGCTTCCAATATCTACTCATCTGGAAAAGTGCCGTCAATCTTGAGCCCATCTTCAATTTTCTGCATAGTGTAATACCCCAATCGTTCCTTAAGCCTAAATCTATATTTTGAGTGGATAGGGGTGTCTTCCAAAGTGATTGATGTTTATATTGTATTGTATTTCTTTTTTTTCATAGAGAGCATTGAATAAGCTTTCCATCGATACCAATTTCATCAAAATTCGACATCGGATGAGGAAGTTATGGTCGTTTTACTAAGCAATATCAGAATCGCCCAGGCCTGATGGTAGACCTGAAGGACCACCAAGTCCTTTGTTGACCGTCAATTTTCCCATCAAGCAAAGAAAGTAACCCCTTTTTCTAGCCATCATGCGACGACCAAAATGGTGGGCCACCAAAAAATTTGACGTACCATTAAGTCGAGGCAGAATGTCCCATTTCTAGCCCATGAGTGATGGACAATCTGGTGGACCATCAGTTTCTTGATGGATCATCACTTTAACCATCACGTCGAGGTAGAATGCCCCATTTTGGCACTAAACTGACGGAAGATCTGGTGGACCGTCAGTTCCTCTGATGGATCGTCAGTTCGACTCTCACTGACCCCGATCAGTAATTTTCAACTCTTTATAAAAGGATATTTTGGTCTTTTCCTCCCATTTTGGTTTTATATATATATATCCAAGTGGAGGAGAGAAGATTATTTTTTTCTCTTATTTCTCCTCCAAAATTCTCTAGAAACTAGGATTTCTTCTAAAATCCTAAATCAAATCATCTCAAAGAAATTCAAGAATTTTCCAAAGAGTTGTTCACGAATTAAGTTCTCCAAGACAAAGTCATAAAGAAACTTAGCTCAAAAGTGTAAAGAAGAGCTTCTAATCAAGATTTTTCATCTTAAAATCATAATCCAAGGTATGTGGGGTTTTGACCAAGGGCAACTCTTTCGTTCTTGTGCTCAAAGATTTGGCTTTTATTATGGATTTATATGATTTTGCAAGTGGGTTTATACCCAAATTACTTCATTATGAGATTATGAGAATATAAATTGTTCAAGCTTTGTTATACTTGATTATTTTACAATTTTCAAGTTATGACTTGATATTTAATATTGTGAATTTTAAATTTCTACCGTGAGTTGCTATTTCAAGTGCTTTCAAGATATATGTCAAACTTTAAGCTTCCTTATGATAAATTTAATTATTGAGTATATTGATTCATGAGAATTGAGTTGTTACAATGAGTCTTCATATTTTCTCGAAGTTAGTGATGTTGCCATGACTTAATGAACTGATGCCTTTTGATATTGACAAATATTAATCTGATTTGAGTCAAGTTAGGAATCTACAAATTGATTATGATTTGATAAATGAGAAAGAGATTTGATTTGGTCTTCATGATAGACCTTTGTGATGTTTGTGGAGGATTTCATAATGCATTCTGAGCTTGTATCTAGGAATAGTATTTAGCACCGAGCAGTAAATATGGTATTTCCTCTAAAACTACGTGCCACCATAGAATTGTTGTTGATAATTGTGGGCCGGAGGCCAAGTATGAGATTGTGATCACTAAATTTAGGCTGTACTCTCTAGAAAAAGTACTATGCTCCTACCAATATGGGATTCTCTCCTTAGAAGGGAAAAATGGTGGACTCTATGTAGATCACATGGTTTATGTCAATTATAAGAACCTCCAATGTCCATAAGAGTCGAGTTTCTTGAATTACAATGTAGGTTCAGGTACTCAGCCGCGTTAGCGATATTCGGGTGCCTCTTTTCGTCTTCTCAGTAGTGAGTCCTCGTGGTTCGAGGACCATGTTTATATGCACTAGCCAGGACAAGACAAGTGGCTGAGCATCAAGGAAGAGTTCAAAAAGTTAGAGCACCGATGATTCTGTCATATCATCATCTTCAGCCATATGAAGAAGATGAGGACACACAATATATTGAACCTACTAATACAGGAGCCATCATTCCTCATGCTTCACCCTAATGTTAAATTTGAATTACTAGTGCTATCATCTAATTACTAAATTTGAAAGGTGCACTTTCAGGATCAGCAACTAATGATGTGAACATGCATTTTGCTAATTTTACTGGGATCTATTTGTCATATCCTATTTAGGGGGTGGACCAAGAAGCTTTGAGGTTGAGGTTGTTCCAATTTATGATGATTTAAGAAGCATCACTATGGTTAGGGAAACTTTCGAGAGGTTCAATCACTACTTGGCATGAGTTTCGTAGACAGTTTTGAATAAATTATTCCCTCCTAAAAAGATGCTTCACTTGAAAAATAAAATTTACAACTTCAGAAAATTACCTGTAGAATCCATGTATGAGGCATCGTTTAGATTAAATAAGAAGCTGAGCGTGGTACCTAATCACAGAATCATATGATCCAATCTTTTGGATATCTTCTATAGATCACTGAATGTCAGCTCACGAGAAATGGCAAATACTATCTTGGGAGGTGCATTTATTCATCTTTGGTGGGATGTTGCACAAGAGATGCTAGATGATATTTTGAGGACTAATCGAGGTTTAGATACTAGAGACGTTGAGCGTGGTGCAGGTACGTATTCTATTGGACCAGCTAATGATTATGGAGTTGGTCATGATTTTGTAGCACAAGAGGTTTCACAGCTTCAGACAGATATTTGGCTACGTATAAAATAGTTCACAATAATGAATGTTAAGAAAATGAATATTGTTGGGGCATAGATTCTACTTCTAGGACTTTTGAGACTAAATTTGAAGAGAAAACAAAGTATCTTAATCATTAGTTGGTAGATTTTTGGGACAAATATCATGGGAATCAAGGTCAAAACTCTTACAATAATAGATACAAAGACAGGAGAAGAGTCTGTGAGGGTAATTAGAGACACAAAGATGATTAGAAGGATAAGAGTAATAGATATGTACCACTAGGTAGCCAAGATACTAGTGTAGAATGGAGGCAATATTATTGAAACTAGTTAAAGGCCAGAAAAGTCAAGAGAGTTGTCTTAAGGAGATTAAGACAGACCTATTAGGGCTTAATCAGAAATTTGAATCACATGTTTCCACAATCAAACAACTAGAGAAGGAGTATGGCTAGATATTTTCCATATTAAATCAAAGGCAACCTATCACTATTACTCATAATATGGTGTAAAATCTAAAAAAAAGTTGTTCATTGCCATGCCATTACCACTCGGAGTGGTAAAACTATCATATATTTGCCTCTACCCACTAGAGATGAACAAAAGAATTATGATAATTCTATTGATATAGAGAGTAGTAGCAAGGAAGATAAACAAAAATATGAGGCCATGGAGCCTATTTCAAAGCCCATCCCAAGACCTCATCCTTCTTTTCCTCAAAGAATGAAAAAGAAACTAGAAGAGAGTAAGTATCAGAAATTATTATTTATATTGAAGGAGATATCATTCAACATCCTACTTTTAGAGGCATTAGAGAAAACTCCTAGATATGAAAAATTTATGAAGGATCTAATCACCAAGAAAATGTTAGTTAAGCGTCGGTCGATAATATTCATCACTGCAGTGCCGTAGCTACTAGATTATTGGTAGAGAAGGAAGATCCTGGTGCTTTCACCATACCTTGCATCATTGGATATTTCACCTTAACTCATGCATTATATGATTTGTGTACTAGTATCAACCTCATGTCTTTTGCAGTTTTTATGCAGTTGTGGTTGGGAGCTTCCACACCAATCACCATAAGACTAGTGATGGTTAACAAGATAGTGAATAGCCAGTTGGTATTCTATATGATGTATTGTGATGGTGTCTCCTTTTATATTTCTTATTGATTTAGTGATATCACACTGTGAAGTAGACTTTCAAGTCTTAATTATCTTGGGAAGACTGTTCTTGGCTATAGGAAGGACGTTGATTAATTTAGAGTTATGATATCTTATGCTGAGACTCAATGATGAGTAGGTAATATTCAACGTATACAAATACATAAAGAAACTGAATGAGTTGAGGGTGATATCTGTGATTGATGTGTTTTATGAAAAGACAAACTTATTCTATGATGTTGATGCAGTATCTACTTAAGAAGATGATTTTGATATTGTTCCTATTGAAGAAAGATTAGGTGTTGAAGCCTTAGAAGCAGTGATAATGAAATTTGATAGTGATAGGATTGATGACTATGATGAGATAGTGGGTGAAGTCTATGGGAGTGGTTCTTATACTTATGCACCAAAGAAGTTTGATTTGGATCTTAAGAATAGAACCACTCCACCTGCTCACTCGTCTATTGAGGAGCCACCTATTTAGAGTTGAAGGCCCTCTCCTCTAATCTACTATATGTATTTTTAGGGGCCAACAACACTTTGCCAGTAATCATTGAAATGAATTTAATAGAGATAAGTGTCTTTCTTGAATCCCTATGGTCCATGATTTTCCTGATATTCTTCCTATCAATCTATCTAGTCTTTCTTATGATCATAATATTGAGTTTATTATTGATCTTGATGCGGGCACCCGACCTATTTGAATATCACTTTACCATATGGCTCCTACTGAGCTTAACGATCTTAATTATCAACTCCAGGATCTTCTACGTAAGAGTTTTATTAAACCAAGTGTGTCGCCTTAGGGTGCACTGATCTTTTATATGAAGAAGAAAGATGGTTTCTTGAGAATGTATATTGACTATAGGTATCCTTTCTTGCATTAATGATTTATTTAACAAAATTCAAGGAGCAGTGGTGTTGTCTAAGATTGACTTAAGGTCCAGTTTCCATCAATTGCAGATTTGAGTTGAGGACATACCAAAGACAACTTTCAGGACTTGTTATGGCCATTATAAGTTCCTGGTGATGTCTTTTGGGTTGACTAATGCCCTATATGTATTTATGGGTTTGATGAACTATGTGTTAAATCTTTCTTTGGATTATTTTGTGACTGTGCTCATCGATGACATTCTTTAGTATTCGAGGAATATGGAGGAGCATATGCAATATTTGAGGATTATACTTCATACTTTGAGATATCATACAATTTTTTCCAAGTTCTCAAAGTGTGAGTTCTGTATCAAGTCAGTGACATTCCTAGGACATGTGGTATCTAAATAAGGAATTATGGTAGACCGAATGATGATTGAGGCTATTTATGATTGGAATAGGCCTACATCTTCATCTGAGGTTCATAACTTTATTAGTTTGTCTGGTTATTATTGGTCATTTATTGGGAGTGTTGCTAGTAATGCAACATTGATGACTAGATTGACCTAAAAAAGGGTTCCTTTCTAGTTGTTTGAGAAGGGTGACTCAATATTTTAGAATATTGATATCACTAAAACTATACCTCCAAACAAGGCTAAAACGGTCTATGTAAAATATAATAACCCAACTCAGGTTGGGGTCGAACCCATAGGGAATATGTAGAACTATCTCTTTAGATTGCTAAAATAATTGTGAAAGACTGAAAAGTAAATTGAGGGTTTGTTGTTGTAATCTATTAAAATTAACAAAATGTTGAATGCTTGGATTGTAACTAATCAGAAATGAATAGTAGTCTTGTGTTCCCCTAGCTTCTAACTTTGTAGGCTTTTCATGTTCAATCCAACTATAAACTATTGTGCATTAGAATATAGCAAGTTATGTATTACCAATAGCCTCTCAATACACTTTGATGAATCTCACTCATCTCCTCTTGATCTCAAAGTGTTGCATTACTAACCCTTTCCCTTAACCCTAGTTTCAACTATCTCTTCTCAGATGCATATTTTTAAGTGCAGATAATTATCTTAAGTAGATAGTGATTATTAGCTTATTTTGTTACCTAACTACAAATCACCATCGTGTCCTTTTCCCAATCTCTACCTCCCTCTTGGGTTTGTAGTAAATACATGTAGGATCCTCGAATTTTCAACCGTTACGCAATTTATAATAGTGAAGAAAACGACAATGCATGCAACAATAATAATTCAGAAAGATTGAACACTTCCCCTACTTTATAAATCCTCCAAGCTTCCCATAACCCTAGTTAAGGGAAATAGTCATTCATCATTGTGAAACAATCACTGGAATTCGTATTTAAAAGCATTAAATCAATCTCATGGGAATTAATGAATAATACCCAAAGTCTCGAATTGACTAATCAACCAAAGTCGAGAACAAAACAATCCCAAGATCAAAATCGCATACTGGTATCAAATATATATTTGAAATTATCAAGGGTGTGTAAACTAACTAAAAAAATCAAAAGGGTATTTATAGAGTAAATGGAAACCCTAGGAAATGAATCCAAAACAAATAAGGAAAATTGGAGTCTTTGGCCACTTGCAGGCCGTAGGTAACACCTACGAACCATAGGTGGTCTCACATAGGTGAAAGGCTCCTCAAACTCCTGAAAAACCTCTATATACTTCAACTTCTAAGATAAGTTCTGGCACTTACCGACTGTTGGTGGCACATATAGGCCATAGGTGCCCTCCGTAGATAGCAAGGTCCTTTTTTCATCTTGTGTTTCTCCATTTCTTAGCTTATCTGACAAATAATCTGGAACCTACTCCCAGTAAGTAGTGCCTAAAGGCTGTAGGTGCCCACGTAGGTGGTCCAAATATTTAATGTTCACTCTTTTTCTCTAGTTTAGCTCAAAAACCTGATTCCAGTAAAACACTACACAAAACACATCATATCTTACAATAAGACCTAAGTATCTTGCATATTTTCAGCATTTTTAGCATTAAAAATTCTATGAAACCATCACAAATCAAAACTTGAACTTAGAACATTTAAATGTCCACAGGAAACACAATACAACTAAATAAAACAATGACGCTTAACTAGGAGAAACCTAAGCTATCTGTGAAAACATTATCCCTTCCTATTTAAACACTTCAAAACCAACTGTGTTTTTTTATGAAGCACAACAAGATGACACAAGGGAATTAAGATATGGAATTATATTAGAGACAAACAACCATTCATATGTACAAGTTACACTACCCAAAAAAGTACGCAACAAGAAACATAACCCATGTTTCCTCACAATAAAGAGGTCCCAATCAATCATAAGAAATCATGCATGTTAATACAGGGACGTATCAATAGACACTCACAATAACACTCTCAATAGAACTTCCACTAAAACACTTCAAATGCCATAGTATTATCCTTATTTTCTTTACTTTAGCTTTCAGTTAATTAGGTTAGAATCACTATAGGACTTTATTCGTCTTGTAATGTAGGCTTGGTGGGCTGGTATGATATATGTGGACAATTTTAGTGATTAAGTCTCCTTGGTACAACACTTACTTTAGGGTCCTCTTATCAACCAATTTTCTTTTATTCCATCCTTATTTCCCTTTTTTTAATCTTTTATCGTACATTCATGTTTGGTGTTTTTTCTTTATCCTTTCTTTTTTTCAATTTGTTTATTTTCTTTTCTTTGACTTTTTCTACCATAGTCAACCCTACTTTTTTTCCCTTATTTACCTTTCTTTTTATCTAATTCACATTACACAACCCTATGATAGCCACCCTCAACTTAGGAAATTTGTTTGAGTTGAGGTGCATAATGTCCAAGGAGGACCAGGGCCAAAACAAGTTCATTGTAACATAAATAGAAAGATGAACAATGTAACAAGAAATATAGTCTATACAGGCTCAAAAATAGTTATCAAGGGATACTTATTCATTTTTGGAAGGTCATATAGCTAAAATTTGACTTATTTAAAGAATGGCCTATGATCCTTTCCTAACCGACTATCCTACAATCTAGGCAAGACTAACTAGGCAAGCTCTAGGCTCAACCCACAAAGGAAACAAAGTAGTATCTTACACACACATAGCACAGGGTTTCATCACAAACTACTACCTATATGGTTCATAAAATTGTTAGATATGATTATTATGTCCCTAATTCTAAGGCCATAACGAGATTAACAATGGTCACACATATGTACATATCACTTAGTTCAAAATAAATTTTTGGAGGGGTATCATTTAGTTCAAAAATAAAAAATAAAGTACATCAACTACCCCAGATACTCAAAAATATCCAAATTACATAAGAACACAACACAATACAAAACAAAACAAAAAAAATACATTACAACACAAAACTACCCTCGACATGCTGATTCTACAATAATACCATGACCGACAGAAAAAAAAGCACAATAATGAAAACTTACGGCGGCTATCATATACCCCATTCCCAACTAAAAGACAATGCATTATCCCTAGTGCATTTAAATAATCTAAATCAAGGAAATGAGGACATACCTGGGATGCACTAGAGTCTCGTATAATACTCGTCCCCCTTAGAGGGTATCTCAACTAGTGAAGGCGGTGGTAGTGGCTATGCACTACTAGAGGATGCACTCATAGCAAACTCAGTATGCCTTCGCCTATCAACAAATATAGAGGATACAACCATAGCTATCTAAGCACACCCCATCTATCAACAAATGGAGACTCCTAATAATTATGTGTGGCCCATTTTAGGGTCTGATCAAATGGCATGCCAAGATCCTATAGAACTTTCTCTCTGACTCTCTTAGTTCAATCTACAAGAATGAATCTTTATCCTCTGTGAAAAAATCAAAATGTCTAAGTCCATGTGAAGGTGTTAGCTAAACCACTGGAGGTATAATTAGAAAATAGCTCTTAGTGAGAGAGTATATCTCTGCTAACATTGTGGCCACTTTCTCTCTAATCTTACCTAGATAGGGTGCCTCTATATTACTAAAATGGGTTAATATTAGACCCTCAAAAGAATATATATAGACATACACCTCACCTCGAAACTTAGACATCTCAGCTCAGTATATACCTGTAATCTAGTCTCAACTGTGTCTAATGTCACCTAAACTCAAGGCTGGTTCTTCCCATAAAACTATGACACCTCAGCCTCAACATTCTCTATTAGGGTTGTATTAGTATGTTGTCTCTCTACTAGGCCTTCTAAAAACACTCATGACACAAATATAATACATGTGGTAGCAGCTGTAGTAGAGGGGTGAGAGGGCACTAAAGATATACCAACTGACTCTAAAGTAGAAGCCGAGGCTGAAGTGGGTATGGCTAGATTGCCTTACCCTGATTGCTCATCTTGGGTGCCTCTATCTGCTCACCCATCTGAAAATCCATACTCTTATCTACATCACCACCCTATCTATCATTATTCTTTGTAGGAATTGATGGGATATCAAAATAGGACAGGATCACTATAAAAGGCTCTTAGGACCTCTAGGTAAGGACCGGGTTAGCTAGATACTAGATCAACACTTGGAACCTCAGTTACACTAGCCTTATCCCACAGTAACTGCACAAGGTAAAGGAAGGACAGCATGGTCATACCACTAAATACCCGCTGTTGTAGCTCATGCCTGATAATGGCTGGAAATTCTATATCATATCTAGCCATCATACTCACAATTAGTGTAACACCATCCCATGTCAGCAATTTGTCTAAAATAATTTATAATGTACTACCAACCTCTAAAACTTTGTGGGAAAGTTCAATGCCACCTTCTTAATCACTCTTTTCCCTTTGATCTATCTCATCAAAACTACCTTCTGACTTCTATGCTCAGTATCTCTAATTGCATATTTGTCATGCATAAATCTCGATCAAAAGTTATACTCTGTTGTTGATACATGAGCTATATACTCTAGTATTAAACGAACTCAATGGATGGCCGCCAGTAAAATATCAACCATGACCCCTCTCACTATCATCTACTCTAAATGAGGATTTTCTATATCCATACCTCCTCTCAGTGTGATCAAAGATACTATAGCTACATAGGAAGCATAGAACTCATGCAACAATACTAAGTTATATGAACCCTACAGTCTATTCATCCATAAAATGATAATGATAAGACACAACTTGCAAAAGTGGTGCTCCATCCAACCCTAATAACTCAATTCATCTCTTCTCCTAAATAGTCCTCTTGGGATGACTTATCCCAATCAAAAAACTATCTCTCCCATAAATAGTTCATAGCTTCACTATGCACTACCTCAGGTTTACTTCATAAATAGGCTCAATTAAGATATGAGTAGGATTAGAAGTCTGGTGATCATGTGATGGTGGATCAGTGTCTGGTGTTGGTACTTCATGAGATACTTGGGTTGTACCCTCTTCAAATTCAGGTACTACTGATGAGATACTTAGGTCGTCTTCCCCACTATTTCTATAAGGGGAGTTGGATGCCCAAAGTTTCTTTAACAATATTCTAAGATATAGCCTTTGTCTATTCCACTGTCCATGGAAGAACTACTTTTGTTCGGGAAATCAGGTACTCCTCCATTAAGCCACTGCGCTCAGGGGACTTATCCCATCACCTCAATGGTCCTTCCTTCTTTTTAGAAGCCTCTGGTGCCATAGTACCAAAAATAACTAGTGCTAGTACTTGATAGATAGTGAGGGACCGCAAAATTTGAAGAAATACTCAAAATTATAAAACTTTGAATTTTTCCTAAATTTTACATCCCTATGACTTTACTTAGTCTAAACAAGTTCAATTTTTGCACATATATTCATGATCAAATTTTAAACACAATTGCAACATACAAGACTATTTGGATTCCTCAACCTTTTCAACTTCTACTTTTTGATATGCCATGGTTTCATGGTACATTCAATGCTTAAAATGGTGAAATTATGCATTGACTTAGGTCATTTCATCAGATATAATTTTTTTATGTATTATAGTTAAATTAGGTTTGAAGTGGCCTGTAATGAAAACTAGAAGAAAAATCTCTAAAAAATTAAAGTACTAGTTAAGCTACGTATCATCGGGTCACCTTACGACTTGTAGCCAAACTCTGAGATACTAGTGGCAAAATTTGAACTGAAGAATATAAGTAAATACTAACGAAGACTCGTAAAGAGTGACTACAAGTTATGTTGTACAACCATAGTGTTAATAGTGGACAAATCTATATTCTAGGAGTGAAGTAATAGAAAACTATGAGTCATAAGGTCAGATTATGACTCATAGTATGGAGTTATAATATGAACAATGAGTCTTAAGGGTTGATGCTTTAATGGTGACAAGTGAAGACCACGAGTCATAAGGACTTAGTATAACTCGTGGTAAGGATTCGTAATGATAATAGACTCAAGACCCCTAAAGGTGAAAAACTAGTGGAGTTACTATGATTTGAAGTATTCGACTCATAAGGTGAATGTGCGAGTCATGACCAATAAAACCAAAAGAGAGCTACGATAGGAAGAAATAATTCATAATAATTCCTAATGACTCATTGCCAGAGGCATAACTACTACCGACAAAGTTTTTCTATTTTTTTAATTAGGTTTACTATGTTATTTTGAGATACTATAAATACCCTTGGGTTATGATTTTATTATGTTACATACTTTTGATATCTTTTCACTTACATTGACTTCTTTCTACTCGATACTTCTATTCTTAGGTTTTTAGTTTCATAATCAATTGAAGATTTTGGATTTTATTTGTAACATCCTTGTGCAGTTTATTCTTTGTCTTATTCATTGATTTTCATGGATTATTACATAACCATTACCGGATAAATTCATTAACTAGGGTTTTGGGAACCCTAGTGGATTAAAAACATAGGAAAAGTAGGAGATTCATCAAGATTGTTGTGATTGCATGTATTGTAATCTTTTTCGTATCAATTTTCTTCGAAGTTATTATAGAAGATTAGGAATTGCCTATATTTGAGATCATCTTCACAATGGAGTTCGAGATTAGGAAAAAAGAATTAGGATAGTAATTTAAGGCTATGAACCCTTGTCTAATCAACATGACACCTAAAAGTAGTTATACTAGGGTCAAGGACAAGGGATAGTACGGAGATGCCCTTACACTCAAAAGGTGAAGGGTGAGATTTATCAATGCATTCACAAAATAGTTGATAATACATAACTTTTCAGACTTAGCATGCAAATTAGTGGGATAGCTTAACTGAACATGATAAACTTATGGAGTTAGGAGACCAGAGGGAACACGGGCCTAGTGTTCATCTTCTATTGTTTACAACCTGAAGCACTCAAGGTTAGTTACTTGTTACTTTTGATTTTAATATCGCTCCATTTACTTTTCCATACTTCTTTTGATTTCTTCAAGTTTGAGAGATAATTCCACGCATTCCCTGTGGGTTCTACCCAAACTTGGTTTGGGTTACTATATTTGGCATCGATGACAACCTACTTCTTTAGAGTGTAGTTTTGGGTGAAATCACATATATTTAGGGCATGATCATAGAGTTTTGATGCAAGAACAATGCAAAAATATCTGATTTAGGTTATTCCAGACTCCTACACACAAGTTTATTGATTTCTTTATAGTTAGTAAGTAATTGAATACACCAACTTACTTATTTCTAGTTTAGCAGAAGATAACACTATTAGGAGCCAAGAATTTACCTTTAATTTGAAGAACCAGAAATGAAATATGAAATGATAAAGAGAAAACCTAGGTTAAATATGTATTATGTGTAATTGGACCAGTTGGTACCTAGATAAAGTAGAGTTCTTGCCTTATATAAAATGTAGAGGAAGTTAGGAAGTTTGAATTTGAGATGGAGTGAGAATTTTTTAGTTTAATGGGGTTTAGGATTGGGTTAGGCTGCTTAATTAACACTAGCGGGTCTGTTTTGGTCCATTTAGGGTCAGGTTAGGCCCAAATTTTAAAAAATCTATGCTAAACATGGCTCACTTATAGCACCACCTATGGGGCGTAGGTGGCATCAACGACCCATAGGTACACCCCATTTTTTGACCATTTCATGCTCTTTGGACTTTTTGTTCTGACACATAACAACTTATGAGTTTATAAGTTGTACTTATGACATCATAAGTAAGTTCACAAGTTAAAGTTTAGTGATCTCCAAAAATCCTCAAAATTTCTCTTTAACATCCAATGCACACCTAACTAGCCAGAGTGAGACTTATGACTACTATAAGTGGGTTAAAAAGTCCCTTACCTGGAATATTTTGAATTAAATGACATTTTACCATGTTCTAGGTTATTTCTCAATATTTTATGCCAATAACAAAACCAATGTAAACACTAAAATATTGGGTTGCATCCCACTCAATGCTACATATAACACCATGGCTTGATGTAGTTATGTTTGTTACTCATGCTTCTCCAATAAGCCCATGGGTTGCCTCACATGTAGGCTTAATTTAATTTCACAGCATAACGCAGGTACCTTGATTATTTAACAATGATCAAGGTACCCAAAAGAGTAACCTCCTAGGTTATCAACCCAATGTATAACCAATTGTACCCTCATGTCGGTTAGCTGCTTCATAACTTTGCAGATGTTGGATGTGACCTCCTCTTTATTCAGTCTAAAATTGAGCTCTCTATTCTCCATATTAGCCATCAATCAACCCTAGTCATGAATGGTCTTCCCAATATGATGGTCATCTCTAATTCAACTTCACAATCCAGGATAACAAAGTCCGTTAGAAAAATAAAGTTTTCAACTTTCACCAAAATATCAAATGATATGCCCATGGGTTTCTTTATTGTCCGGTTTACCATCAATAATTGCATAGTCATTAGTTTTGTAAGGATCAAGCCTAACTATTTGAACACTTCTAGCCGCATCAAATTTATGTTGTCCCTCAAGCACACAATGCTCTTCCAAAACTGGATATTCCAATGGTGCATGGGATCGTGAACGCACTAGGATCACCCTTTTTTAGGCCCCATATCTAGAAGTAATCATAATATAATGTAGCATCCCACCAACATCCTCTAAACTAATAGATTTTTTCATCATCACAAACTCCTTTATAAACTTGGCATATCCAGGCATCTGCTCAAGAGCTTGAAGAAGAGGAATATTCAAGATCAACTCTTTTAGCATAACAATGAATTTTTGAACTTCCCTTCTTTTTTCTTATTTTTTAAATTTTGAGGAAAAGGTGGGGGGAGGTCATGGAATTTGCTTTACTATAGGCTTATTAACCTTTTCCTTACATTTATCCTTCTCAATATCAGAATTAACACCGATCACCTTTGGAGACTCCACTTCAGGTGTCTCATCAACCACAACACTATCATTCTTTGGCTTATAAATAGTCAGCAAAAAAGGATCAATACTTGCCTTACCACTCTGAGTAGTAATGGATAGACAATGACAGTTCTTTTAAGGATTGCAAACTGTGTTGCTCGAAAGGGTGCCCGGCTGCCTCTGATTCAAAGTTGCAAAAATTTATCCAAACTAGTACGCTAATTGTTTTATCACAGTAGGATGAGACTCTACTTTTTGGGTCAATCCTTATATGTCTGCCATAATATCCTTAAGGGAAATTTTCTTGATTTTTCTAACCCTTGAACTGCTTGGACAACATATCCTCCATCTTTGACTCAGTATCATGACTGCTTTGTGGAATATACACAACACTATTCTCTTTATAATAATCTTTGTGTCTCCAGTTATAATCTTTCTCTTTGCTTCTATATGTGTATCTATCCTTGTAATAGTTTCAACCTTGCTTTACTTTTCCCTTGGCTCAAAAACCTGTCAGATCTTGATCTAGGTACTTTGCCTTCTCTAAATCAGAATAATAAGATCTAGAGGTTTTACTCTATGAGCCCACTGTATTCACCTTCTTAAAATTCATCATTTCAAACTAGTTCATTAGTATCCCAAAATTGGTTCTAATATACTAAAACAAACCAAACTAGGGCCTAGTTATGTCGGTCATTTAAAGTCCAAACAGGACCAAAGTCCACCCCCAATGCCCTACTGTTAGCAACCCTACACCACCTGTCGGATGAAGTTTGAACATATAATAAAATAAAACATTATAAATCTATAGACATAATAGTAAGCATAAAATCAAAGTCAAAATCCACAACCATTTATAATTAAACCATGGCCACCAAGGCCTTTCCAAAGTCATGTGAAACCAACCAAAAACAATTCATGTTTTGTTAACCATTATACAATGCAAGATTTCCAAGAATAGTCAAACTATGTGACAAAATCATTCTCATTTACAATTTCACCAACAGGTTGAGGGAATACCATTGTCAAAGTCAAAATCATTATAATTTTGGGGGCTCCACCATGACCCCTTAATTAAATCACCATTCCCATGCACCCATAAGTGGAAAACCATATTTAAAATAAGGGAAACCATAATATAACTATGTGAAATAATATTAATCCAAGAATGACCATAACCCCCAACCTTTTTTTCAAAACAATAACAAGACTATGAAAATCATAATTAAAACATATGCCATTACTAAAATAACAATGAAGGAAGAATTGAATGCCTAAAACACCATGGAAGACAAAGATAAATCACCCTTTGAAAGCCTTAATTGTTTAACTTGATAAAACTCTATTATTTACTTGAAGAAAGAGTTTAAGAGAAAATATGAGAGTGTTTGATTGGTAATAATAGTTTAATAAAGTCCCAAAATGTTCTTTAAGTTGTGGCCTCATAGGGAGTTAAAAGCCAAAATGTCTAAAATGCCCCTAACTTAAAACTATAAAAATATCGCAGGTGGTTATGAGTCAAACTCCATGACTCATGACCACAACATATGACTACTAACCTTATGTCATTACCAAGAAAGTCCCCAAATGTGACTTGACCATACAAATCGTATGGTCCAGTCATATCTAAGACAGAACCTAAATGGATTGAACCTAGACAATATATGTCTCCACCTTACCATCCATAACCCATCCTCATTGCACTTAGTGAGTAACTCATACTGAAAGCTAAGTCAAGTCACTAAGTTATTGATTTGATTAAGGGACCGTCTAAATAAACCATTACCAAACCTAATGACTCATAACACCCAAATCATAACCATATCAGAGTCCTAACCACCATCCAATAGAATCCTAATGACTAGGGCCTCCCAACCTATACACACACCATATGACTCATATGGTAAGCCATTACTTGGATAGAGAGTTCAAAACTTTGAAAATTTCTAAGGGCCAAACCCCAGGGTATTTAAGATACATAATCTTTTAAACCATAAAATCATCTACCACTCTATGTTCGCTGGAAGCCCCAATGGCATAAGTGACAACTCCCCTTTTTACCTCTTGAATATGCCATCATTGGTTAGTAAAAGAGATCTAGTCTAATATATCTAATATTTTCTCCCAGCGTAGACACATGAATGCTCCTCCACTAATAGTTTCTTCAATAGATCTCAAACTGGTGTTAAGGAATTGATAGAAAATATCAAGCAAGCTCTACCTCAAAATCCCATGGTTAGGCACTATTATTACTATTTTTTGAATTGGAACCATGCCTCATACATTAATTCGATATGTAACTGTTTGAAATCATATATCTTGTCCTTTAACAGAAGCATTCGATATGGTAGAAAGAAATAATCCAAAAAATGTTATTGTAACTCATTCCAAGAAGTGATCGATCCTCGAGAAAGTTCCCCTGACCAAGAAGTAGCTTCACCTGAGTCTCAGTGCTTCTTGATTTACCCTAGGTATAGTGTATGAAGTGTAGATCCCAACAAAGTTTGTAAGGTGCATGTTTACATCGTCTATTGGTAAGCATGCAAACACATATTTCAGATTCAAGTACTAGTAATGTTAAACACCACACCCAATGGAAAAATATAATGAATGATAGCTCTTGTCTCAATAGGCTCAATGTATCCCAAGTTTTTTTCTAGATCACCATATGGAGGTAAGTACTAATTTGGTGGGAGTATTTGGTCTGTACCCCCTCTAACTCTATATTGATTTCCATTGATGGTTTCTCAATGATCTACTTCTTATGTCTACCTAGTTATCTCAATCTCTCAAGCTACATAATGGGCGTTTTCTTCCCTCCTTTGGTTAGAGACTTCGGCTAATAACTTCTTTGTACTTTTATCAACAATTCCCTAAAAATCTTTAGGAGGAGGGGGAGGCACCGTATTTGGGTTATCCAAACCCCTTCAAGATAGCCTTCGTGTACTTGTTCAATTATATGAATCAATCATCTATAGGATTCTCTTCGGTTCAAAATTAAGTGGGAGTAAAGGATTTTCTCTACTCCTTGTGTTAGGAATACACGGGTGAACACCCACATAAAAACAAAAAATAAAAACAAAAAACTGAAAACTTTAACTTCAATCAACAATCACACCGTAGTCCTTGGCGACGTTGCCAAAATTTTTATATCTCCCAAAGTTTACCTCAACACAAGGCTAAAGCAATTGATGAAAAATATAGTAACCCAACTCTAGTTTGGGTTAAACCCATAAGGAATACATGGGACTATCTCATTAGATTACAAAAATAATCAGGCAGAACAGAAAAGTAAATAGGGTATTTGTTATTGTAATATGTAAAAAGTAAAAACAATGCGGAATGCCTTGGTTGTAATCAATCAGAAACAAATACTAGGCTTGTGTTCCCCTCAATTCTAACTCTGTAGGCTTCTTGTGCTCAATCCAACTATCAAATTGTTGTGCATATAGAATATTGCAAGTTATATATCACCAATAATTTTTCAACATACTTGGTGAATCTCACTCATCTCCTCTCAATATCAGAGTGTTGCATTACTAACCCTTGCTCGGGACCCAAGTTCCAACTATCTTCTCTCAGTCTCAAGTTGATTAGATGCAAATAATTATCTTAAGTAGATAGTGATGATTATCTTATTTTGATAATTAACTACAAATCACTATTGTGATCTCCATTTCCCATCTTTACCTCCCTCTTGGGTTCATAGTTATATAGGTAAGATCCTAATGTTTGCAACTACTAAGAAATCTATAAGCATGAATAAAACCACAATGCATGCAATAATAATAATCAAGAAGGATTGAACACTTCCCCTACTTAGTTAATCCGCCAGTGTTCCCACAACCCTATATAAGGGAATTATCCGCTCATCATAGTGAAATAATTAATGGAATTCATATTTGAAACAAATAAATCAATCTCAGAAGAATTAATGAATAAAACCCAAAGTGCCGAATTGAATAATCAACCAAAGTCTAGAACAAAATAATCCCAAGATCAAAGTTGAATCCTTAAAGCAAATATATGTTTGTATGTATCAAGAGTGTTCAAACTAACTCAAAAATGTTAAAAGGATATTTATAGAGTACATGGAAACCCTCGGAAATCAATCCAATATAAAGAAGGAAAATTGGAGTCAGTGGCTACCTACTAGGCCACTTACGGGCCGTAGGTGGCACCTACGGACCATAGGTGATCCCATGTATGTGCCAGGTTCTTAAACTCCTAAAAACACTTATCTAAAATTCAAATTCCAAGACAAATTTTGGCACCTATAGACCATAGGTGGCACTGACGGGTCGTAGGTTCCCTCTGTAGGTAGAAAGGTCCTTTTCTTAGCTTCTTATTCTCTATTTCTCAGCTTCTCTGACCTATACTTTGGCTCTTATGCCCAGAAAATAGTACCTCTTACTCATAGGTTCCCACGTAGGTCATCTAAAACTTCAACTTTTACTTTTTTTATCCAATTTTTCTCCAAAACTCTATTTTTGACACAACACAAAACACATCATATCTATAAAAAACCTAGTAACTTTTATATTTTCACCATTTTAAGCATAAAAAGTTATATGAAACTATAGCACATCAAATATCAAGAGTTTTCTCACTTCAGCTCTTGTATTGTCTCTTTCTATTTAAGGCGAGGGATTCATAGTATATTGGGATGCTTTTGGTGTTAGTTTGTTTAGGGTATTTATGTAGCAAGATTGAGTTATTGTTTATGTGTTGAGATATCTTAAGGTGAACAAGTGCAACTACCTCACGCATGATTTAGAGTTGGTGGTATTTTTCGTGCTTATGATTTGGAGGCACTATCTATATGATGTGGATTGTGATATCTACATAGTATTTAGTATCTTATGACCCAGAGAAACCTTAATTCTATTTTATACCATCTGAATAGGTTGAACATGGTAGCGAACACCTTGAGTTTGAAGGTGGTAAGTATGGTTGGATTGGCATTTATTTTATTTTTAGAGAGGTAGTTGCCATGGGCATCCAGTACTTATCCAACTTGATGATGTGAGTTGGCATTTTGGATGCTAGGAGGATTCTTGCTAGTGTTAAGGTGAGGTCTACCTTTTCTTATCAAATTTGGAGTCACTATTTTGAGGATAAAAAACTTTGTGTTATTGAAGATCAGATATTGAGTAATGAGTCTAGAAGCTCTACCATATTTGTGTTTCAAGGGGTAGTGAATTAATTTATTTGATATTGCATGAGAGTCACAGGTTTTGATATTTCATTCAGCTTGGTACTACTAAGATGTATAGATATTTGAGTCAACAATATTAGTGGAGTGGCATGAACAGACACGTGGAAACTTTGTAGCTCATTGACTATGTTTTTAGCAAGTGAAAACAAAGTATCAAAAGACTAGTGGCCTAATTCAGAGATTACCCATTCTCGAGTGGAAGTGGGAGTGGATCACTATGGACTTCATTAGAAAGTTTCCTCAAACCTCTATTAGTTCTAATGGTGTTTTGGTTATTATGGATCGATTGGACAAATCTACCCACTTTATTCCTATTCAAATGTCCTTCAATTCTGAGAGGTTAGCCCATATCTATGTTTATAATATAATTCACTTGCATGTAGTGCTTATATCTATTATTTCAAACCAGGGTTGGGTATTCACTTCTAGCTTCTAGAGATATTTTAAGGAGGATTTAGGTACTCGGGTGGATCTTAGCACTATTTTTCACTCTCAGACAAATGAGCAGTTAGAGCAGACTATTCAGGTCCTTGAGGACATGCTCCAAGCTTATGTTATAGATTTTGGAGGTCAATGGGAGCAACACTAAGCTTTGGAAGACTTTGCATATAATAATAGATACCATTTGAGTATTGAGATGGCACCACTCAAGACATTATATGGTAGGCATTGTTGTTCATTGATAGGATGGTTTTAGTCCTCCAAGTTAGGTCCTGTGGTACTGACTTTCTTCAGGAGTCGTTGGATAGAGTTAGGGCAATTTAAGATAGGTTGAGAAAAGCTTAGAGTAGGTAGAAGGCTTATACAGATTGTAGACTTTGTGCCTTGAGGTTTGGAGTTGGAGATTGGGTATTCCTTCAAGTATCGCCCATGAAGGATATGATGAGGTTTGTGAGGAAAGGCAAGCTCAACCCTAGATATATTGGACCCTTTGAGATCCTTTTCACGATTGGATAGGTCTCTTATAAATTATCCTTACCCCCATATATTGCTATCGTTGACCTAGTTTTTCATTTTTCTATGTTGTAGCATTACATTACTGATGCATCGTATGTGCTTCGGTGGGACTTAATTCAGTTAGATGATTACTGATGCATCGCATGTGCTTCGGTGGGACTTAATTCAGTTAGATCAGAGGTTAACCTTAGTTGAGAAGATAGTATTTATATTAGATAGGGATGTCAAGCGGTTGTGCTCTAGAGAGATTCCAACAGTAAAGGTCCAGTAGAGACACTGCCATGTAGAGAAGGTTACTTGCGCAATCAAGAGAGATATGAGCCCAATATACTCACTTGTTTGAGCCTTTAGGTACATCCTAGCCCTTTACTTTTTTTGGAAAAAGTTCTTCTAGTAGTGGATAATGTAGTGACCCTTCAGGTTATTTTCCATATTTCCATACATTTTTGTCATTTACAGCTTTCCTATAGTTACCATAAGTTATTTGTGACTTTCTGGAGCTGATAGTTGAGTTATCAAACAATTTTTTTTGTTTTTTTAGAGCCAATTCCTTGTTTTGAAGTCTTCAATAGTAAGGATTCGTTGTCAGGAAAAAAATCAGTTTAACAATATTGTGTGCCAATTCTAACAGTTCCATACGCTTTGAAACATTGATTTTAGGCCATGGGGATCCTTTGGTTGGGTCCCAAGGCTTCCATACTCAAATTGGGCTATTGGTCGGAATTTGATAAAAATAGCCCATGGGTGTGGGGCCCACATTTCATTGAAACATCCCTAAATGAAAATTTTGATGGATTTGTTAAGTCTAAAATGAAGAATTTGATAGGATAGCATAGTTCATTTATGTTCATCATATTTCAAATGAATCCCGAAGGGTCGGTGGAAATTTGATTTTTTCAAATTTTAACTGGTGCAACTCAAATTGTGCATCTGCTAAAACAAACCTTTGGTTGCTTTAGCTGAGGCCTCTTTAGCGAAGACCGATTGCTTAACTAGCGATGTCTTGGTTAGCCTAGTTGTTAAAATGGAAGCCACAAAGTTCTCTTAAAAGGCTTCTTGTCCTCTTTAGTGGAATGGTCAAGCCCAGTGGGTAATGTTTTAATGGTACATCACTGCTTTAGTGATGATAGCTTAAGTGATTAACTTACAGTTTAAGCCTTACCTAGGAGGTTAGTAAGTCCCACTTTACTCAATTTTCTCCCTATTTTTATAAGTCTCAAGAGCTAGAAGCCCTAGAGAGTGTGGAAAATTGGGAGAGCGTTCATTGATTGATTTTGCGGTATTTGTGAGCTAGGATTTAATCATACCCTCGTACAAATTGATAACGCCAAAACTAAACTTCTGATTGAAGTAAAGCGGCCAATGAAAAATATAGTAACCCAACACAGGTTGAGGTCGAATCCATAGGGAATACATTAACTATCTCTCAACCTTGATAAAATAACTGGGCAGTGTAAAAAAGTAAATGGGGGGATGTAGTTCTAATATGTGAAAATTAACTAGATGTGGAATGCTTTGGTTGTAATCAATCAGATACAAACACTAGGCTTGTGTTTCCCCTGGCTTCTAACTCTATAGATTTATCGTGCTCAATCTAACTATCAAACTACTCCGTAGATAGAATCTGGCATGTTATGTATCACCAAATGCCTCTCACATTTTGCTAAATATCACTCATCTCCTCTTGGTGTTAAAGTATCGCACTACTAACCCTTGCCTTGGACCAAAGTTTAAACTATCTCCTCTCAGTTTCAAGTTTATTAGATTATGATAATTATCTTAAGTAAATAGTGATGATTAGACTATTTTGACAATTAACTTCAAATCACTATTATGATCTCCTTTTCCCATTCTCTACCTCCCTCTCAAGTTTGTAGTGAATATAGTCGGGATCCTAACATTCATAATTATTAACAAATCAATAAGTGCAAAGAAAACTACAATACATGCAACAACAATAATCTAGAGGGATTGTACACTTCCCCTACTTCATTAATCCACCAGGGTTCCCATAACTTGAGCTAAGGGAATTAGCCGTTCATCATTTTGAAACAATTAATGGAATTCATATTTGAAAGAATTAAATCAATC
This sequence comes from Capsicum annuum, assembly GCF_002878395.1. Classification (NCBI taxonomy): domain Eukaryota; kingdom Viridiplantae; phylum Streptophyta; class Magnoliopsida; order Solanales; family Solanaceae; genus Capsicum; species Capsicum annuum. The sequence continues at coordinate 121,603,266 of NC_061111.1, forward strand.
TCACAATAATTATCGAATAAAACTGAAAGTCTCAAATTGAATAATCAACCAAAATCAATAACATTGCAATCCAAGATCAAAGTCCAATCTCAAAATCAAATATATGTTTGTAAGTTGTACGAGTGTGTAAACGAATGAAAAAACATCAAAACAGTATTTATAGAATACAAGGAAACTCATCATAAATAAAAGAGGAAAATTAAAGTTAGTGGCCAGCTACGGGGTGTAGGTGGCACCTACGAGGCATAGGTGGCCCCACAATAGGCGCCAGTGCCTAAAACTGCTCTGAAATTTCAGAATCTTCATGGTTTCTATCACCTATGGGGTGTAGGTACTACCTACGGACCATAGGTTCTCCTCCGTAGGTGACAGACCAAAATCTTCAGTTTCTGAATCTCTGATCTTCTAGTTTCTTGCATATATTCTAGCACCTACTCCACTTAGGTAGTACCTACAAGGTGTAGGTATCCATGTAGGTTGCCCAGACTCTTCAATTTTCACATTTTTTCTCCTTATTAGCTCCAAAGCTTGGTTTCCTGCAAAATACAACACATCATATCTAACAAAAAGACCTAAGTAACTTGCATATTTTCAACATTTTAAGCGTCGAAAGTTCTATGAAACCATAATGCATCAACATGCTCAGTTTAGAAACACAACATAATAAACAAAACAATGAAGCTTAACTAGGAGAAACCTAAGCCATCTGCAATAGTCAATCATCAACTTTAATTGCAAAAGATTAACCCCTCCTATTTTAACACTTTAAAACCAACTGTATGTATCAATGAAGCACAACAATTTGACACAATAAAATCAATATAAGGAATCACATTAGCAGAAATAATCCATACGTATGTACAAGTTACACTACCCAAGAAAGTAAGTAGCTAGCAACATAACCCATATGCCCTCACATCAAAGAAGTCCCTAATCACTTATGTGAAATCATACATGTCAATTCAAGGATGTTTCAAGAGACACTCATACTCACAAGGAAGTTCCAATCAATGTGCATCAAATACCATAGGCTTGCCCTTTTTTCATTACCATAGCTTTCAGATAATCGAGTTAAGATCACTATAGGACTTTACTTGGCTTGTAATATAGGATTGGGAGTTGGTATGGTACATATGGACATTTTAATTAACTAAAACTCCTTGGTACTACACTTATATTAGGGGTCCAGGACTCAACCATTTTTTTTGCTCTACCCTTTTTTCTCCCTTTTTATTCTTTTATTTCACATTTAGGTTAGGTAGGGTTTCTTATTCTTTCTTATTTTTTTTTTTTTGTTTTTCTACTACACCTAGCCCTACTTTCTTTTCTCTTATTTACCCTTATTCATATCGCTTCACCTTGTACACCCCTATGATAGCCATCCTTAACTTAGACAATTTTCTTAAGTTGAGGTGCACAATGTATAAGGAGGACCAGGGCCAAAATAGGTTCATTGTAACACGAATGGAAGGTGAAAGGTTAAATAAGAAAAATAGGCTATAATTATCAAAATAGGGATCAAGGGACACTTAATCATATTTGGAAGGTCATTTAGGATAACAGTTGACTTATTTCAAGAATGGCCTATGATTTTTTCCTAACTGACTATCCTACAACCTAGGCAAGACTAACTAGGCATGTTCTGGATTTAGAAAATAAAGGAAACGAAGTAGTATCTCACACATACTAAACACAACATTGCATCCCAAACTACTACCTATCAGGTTCATACACAAGTTAGTTATGATTATTGTGTCAATAATTCTAATTCCAAAACAAGATTCACAATGGTCCCCATATATATAAATTACACACAATTTAAAAAAAATTAGGAGAGGTATTATTTTTTCTCAAAAATCAAATAAAAGTACATAAACTGCCCTGAAAACTTAAAAATCTCCTAATTACAGAAAAAAACATAACATAATATGAAACAATACACAAAATGACACCAAATTACCCTATACATGCTGGTTCTACAACCATACAATAGCCGATAGAAAAAAAAGCATGATAATAAGAACCCACAATAGTTTTGATGTTACCTTTTCCCAACTAAAAGACAATGCACTATCCCTAGTGCATGAAGAAAATATAAAGAAAGGGATGCACTAGGCACCCGTGTCATGTATTCCCTCTTGGGGTTATCTAAACTAATATAGGTGGTGGTGGTTGCAGTGCCCTACTAAAGAATGCACCCATAAAAATCTCAGTATACCTCTGCCTATTAGTACTACAAACTCCATCATCTCATGGTTGGACCTTTTTAGGGAATGATCATATGGCATGTTAGGATCCTACAGAACCTTCTCTTTCACTCTATGTTTCCAACTTTGAGTACCAGCTCTTCCTCAATAAATAAATCCAAGTGCCTAGGTTAGTATGGTGGAATCTATCGGGCGACTGAGGGGATCTCAAGAGAAATGGATGAAAGATGAATCTTTGTAAGAGAGAATAACTTGGTGTGTAATGTAGCTACCTCTCCTCTAATACCACCTAGATCAGGTGCCTTAATATCAGTAAATTGTGCCTATACTCTTCTCTCAAAAGAATCAATGCGATGATACAACTCAGCTTTTATCTCTACCATATCAACCCTCACAACAACCTAAAATTATGTCTCTACAATTTCCAATGTCATCCGGACCCAAGTCTAGATCTATTCTTATAATATGGCAATCTCAAACTCTGCCTTAGTCAATCAGGTTGTGGTCTTATCTTACTTATCTACTAGGAAATGTAAAATGTCTCAAGGTTCCACAACAAAGCTTGGATCTATAAAAGTGGTAGTGGGGTGATGGGGACTAGAAGATACCTCAATCAACTCAAAAGTAGAGGCTGGGGCTGAAGTAGACATAGATGGGGTCCACTCTACTTGAGTGCTCATATCAGGTACCTCTTCTTTCTCACCTATCTCAAAATTTTTGCTTATATTTTCATCAACAAACTGTCTATTGCTAGGCTCTACAGGAACTGATGGGCCCTCAAACTGGGCCACAATCATTATTGAAGTCCTATAGGTCCTTTGAGAAAGCACTGGGTTTGTTGGATCCTTGATCAAAATTATGTGGGATACTCCCATAGCCTTAAATCTCTGATCCACACCTGGAACCTCATGTAAAACTGCCTCATCACACAACTACTAGGAAAGGAAAAGGAAGGGTAGTGTAGTCAACGCACCAAAATCTTACTCAAGTATCTCATACCTGATAATGGTTGCAAAGTCTATATCTCATTTTACCATCAGACTTACAATAATTGCAATACCATATAAAGAAGAAATTTTCCCATAAGTCAAACCTAATTGATAATGAACCACCATCTACCAAAACTTATCAGCAAAATTCAGTGCGTCTTTCTTAATGTGCCCCTTTCCCTTGACAAGAGGGGCTCCTCACCAAGATTTGAAATGTAATTAGCAATCCATCTTACCAACTCTGTCGTCTTACCCTATGCTCAACATCCCACATAGCACAACTATTTCACATAAATGTTAGATAAATCTTTCACTCTACAATAGATACCAAATCTATATAATCAAGGCCAAAGAGATTTACATATGGACATCACTGAAATATCAACCAATGTACCTCTCACCAGTGTTTGCCTTAACTAGGGATGCTCTACATACCTACCACCACTATGTGTGGTCAATGATACTTTAGCATAGTAGAAGGCATAGAAATCCTGCACCAATGCTTGGCTATAAGAACTCTGGGGTCTAGTCATCCACCCAGCTAATAACAATTAAACACAACTTGCAAAAGTTGTAGCAAAATTGGATAACTCACTCTGTCTCTCCCTCTAAATACACCTTCTGGGCTAGCCCACCCTAGTCATAAAGTTATCTCTCTCAAAATCATTTGTAATCGCTACACACTACCTCGAGTACACCATAGTAATAGGCTCAATGACATATGAGTAGGGTTTGAAGTTTGGTTAGTATGATTTGGTAGCTCTATGTCTAGTTTTGGAACCTGATAAGATGTCTAGGTTGTACCCTCCTCATATTGGGGTACTATAAATTTATCACTCAAGAACAGCTATTGTAGACTTATATTGTAGCCCCTTATCAGACTAAGGGTCTTGTGTAGATTCATCTTCTAGTGGCTCAAACTCTACCTCTTCCTCACCATCCTCCAATCCCTCTTCATACTAAGAAGAGTTTGGTGGTGAAAACCTGGCTGACATCATCGTTATCCTGAAGACTAAATAAAAGTGGGTCATCTGACCCACTTTGTCTGTTCTAGGAGATGGATGTCAAAAGTGGCTCTAAAAATATGCTCGGCCATAACCTATCTTTGGGCCTTAGTCCATGGAAGAGTTGCTCTGGTCGGGCTAATAAGATACTTCTCCATAGATTCATAATCCTCGAGGGATTCTTCCCTTCTCCTCTATGGTCCTGCCATCATTTTGGAAACCTCTGGTGCCATAGTAACTAAAAATCAAAGTGTTAGTTCCCAAAATAAAGTAAGGGACTTCAAAAATTTGAAGAAAAAACTCAAAATTATAAAACTTCAATTTTTATCCTAAATTTTACATCCCTATAACTTGTACTCAGACAAAGAAATTCCAATATTTGTAGATATAACTAGCATCAAAGTTCAAACACACATATGACATAAAAGAATTTGCGTTTTGTCAACCTTTTCAATTTCTACTTTTGTTTTGGGCATGATCACGAAGAAATTATTTAATAATAATGCACCACTTTTAGCTTTTAAGCTAATTTTAGGCTCCTGCACAAAATTTTGTTGATTTCTACATATTTTGAAAGAATTTAAGAATACCAATTCACTTACTTTTAGTTTAGAAAAAGTAAAACTATTAAGAGCCAGGAATTGTACCTTTGATTTCGAGAACCAAAACTAAAATATGAAAAGACAAAGAGAAACCCTAACTTAAATGTGTAACACATGGATATGTTAGTACCAATAACAAAGAGATTTATTGTCTTATGTAAAGTGTAGGAGCTGTTGAAGGATTTGAATTTTAGAGAAAGTTTGAGATTCTGAGTATAATAGATCTTCTGGGTCAGGATTGAGTCTTAAAAAGCCTAGGGTAGTTGGTTTTAAGGTGGGTCAGGTCGAGTAGCCCTATTTTTCATAATAATGGACCTAAAATTTTGGGAACCTACAAGGCCACTTACGACCCATAAGAGGCAGGCCGTAGGTGGCCTAGAATTTTGGGCTCATCCCGGCTCTTTGAAGTTCATGTCCTGTAATATATAGAATCAACTAAAAGGTCATAACTTGTATTTACAACACCATTAGTTTGTTAGTATGTAAGAATATATCGATCCCCAAAAGTCCTTAAAATCTCTTTTTGATGTTTATTGTAGAACTTACCTGGCCCAAGTGGGACTTATGACCATTATGAATGGGTCAATGAGTCCTCTTACCTGAAATTTTATGAATTTAGCAATAATTTACAATGTTCTAGGTTGTTTCTCATGTTACAAACCTAAAAAGGGATAAAAAACATGAACAATAACATAGTATATTGCCTCCCACCTAACGCTTAATTTAATGTCATGGCACGATATAGCTAAGTTGGTTACTCAGACTTCACCAACAAGCCCATGGGTTCCTCCCATTCAATGCTTGATTAAATATCACAGCACAACATGCCTACCTTGATTACACAAAATTCATCAAGTTAACCAAAGTAGAAGCCTCTTGGGTCATCAACGTAACTTATAACTGGCACTACCCTCATGTCAGTTGTCTTCTTCATAATTCTACGGACGTTGAATGTGACTTCCTCATCATTCACTTTGAATTTGATCTCCCCTTTCTATATGTATACCATTTCTATGCCCTTGACAATTAATGGTCTTCCCAAGATTATATGCATCTCGAAGTCAACTTCACAATCCAAGATAACAAAATTAGCAGGAAAAATAAAGTTATCTACTTATACTAAAATATCAAATGATATGCCCAGGGGTTTCTTCACTGTATAGTATGCCATCAACAACCACATAATCATAGGTTCTGAAAGGCTCAAGCCTAGCTATTTGAACATAACCAGCGACATTAAATAAATGTTGGCTCATAATTCACGCAATGCTCTAGCAAATATGGATGTCCTAATGGTGCATGGGAAGGTGAATGCTCTAGGGTCACCCTTTCTTTGAGATAGAGATCTAGAAGTAACGGAACTATAGTGGTGCAACCCACCATCATCCTTAAAACTAACAGCTTTCGTTTTCATCACCAACTCCTTCATAAACTTGGTGTATCCATACATCTGTTTAAGAGATTCAAGAAGGGGAAATGTACAAGATCAACTCTTTTAGCATAACAATGAACCTCCATAACCTTCCTTCTTCCTTCTTCTATTTCAAACTTTGATAAAAAGGTTGGGGAGGTCATGGAATTTTCTTCACTACAGGATCATTGACCTTTCTCTTACCTTTTTCCTTTTTAGCATCATAATTCATGCATATAGTCTTTCTGACTCTGCTTTAGGTGTGTCATCAACCATAGCACTATTATTATTTGTCTAGTTAATAGTAAACATTAGGGGATCAATATTTTCTTTACCACTCTGAGTGGTGATGTCTATATAAAGACCATTTTTCTTAGGATTCTGCACTATGTTGCTCGGAAAGGCAGCCGACTTCTTCTGATTCAAAGTTATAGACATTCATCCAAACTAATGCTCTAATTGCTTTATCGTAGTAGTATGGGAATCTACCTTCTATTTCAACCTTGTTATGTCTACATTTATCTCCTTAATGGAATTTTCTTAATTTTCCTGACCCTATACTAGCTTAGACAACATGGCCTTTATCCTTAACTCAGTGTCACGGCTGCATAGTGGAATATACACACCATCCTTCTCCTTGAAATCATCCCTGCATCTCCATTCACCATTCCACTCTTTACTCCTATCTCTATAACTATCCTCGTAATAGTTTCAACCTTGGTTTCCTTGCTCCTTAGATCAAAAAGCCACTAAATCTCTTTCTATATACTTTGCCGATTCTTCTAAATCAAAATCATATGATCTAGAGTCCTTACCCTGCGATCCAACAACCTTCACCTTCTCAAAATTTATTATTTCAAACTACTTTGTCAACAACCCAATCTCTGTCCTTAGCTGAACAACTTCTTTCACCACTGTGTCATCAACAACTCTGTGCTTGCTAGAAGAACCAATAACATATGTGCCAGTGCCTTTCTCTTCCACTTGAGTCTTCTATTCTCGAATGGTAAGAAAGACTTGATCTAGTATATATTGTGTTGTCTCATAACGTATATGCATGAATGCTCCACTAGTAATAGTGTCTATCATAGCTCTCAAACTGGTGTTAACGGCTCGATAGAAGATCTCAAGCAAGCTATGTCGTGAAAAACTATGGTTGCGCACCATCATCAACTTCTTTTTGAATTAAAACCATACCTCATATAATGAGTCAGAGTTTAAATACCTAAAGTTATATATAAATCCTTCAACTAAACCATTTACGATGGTGGAAAGAAATGATTCCAAAATTGCCTTTGTTACTTATTCCAAGTGGTGATTGATGCTTGATAAAGTTCCCCTAACAATAATATAGCTTTACCAATTAAAGAGAAAGGGAAAAATCTGAGTCTAAGAGCCTCCTGATCTAGCCCTGGTATAGTTTATAAAGTGTAAATCCTAATGATGTTTGTGAGGTGCATATTTCTATCAGCGGTGCGTAAGCTTTAATAGCTGGGCCATAGCACTGGTGATGTAAAACTTCACATTCAGTGGCAATGTTAGAGGAATGATAGCTCTTGTCTAGGTAGGCTTAATGTATCCCAATTCCTCTTCTAGATCTTCATATGAAGGTAAGTACTGATAGTCTTGATGTATTTGAGCTCTACTACCTCTAAATCTATCTTGATTTTCATTAAGTACTTCTTGATGATCTGCTTCTTGTCTCTACCTAGACAACTCTGCCTCTCGATATACACATTGGGCTTCAACATCCCTCCTCTGGTTCGTAGCTGCTTCTAATAATAACTACTCTGTTCTTTAATTAACAATGCCCTGAACATCTTTAGAAGAAGGGGGAGGCACAACATTTGGGTTATCTCAAACTACTTTAAAATGGCCTTCACGTATTTATTCATTTATCCTACCAGTCGGCTGTAGGATTCTCTCTATGTTAGGATTAATTGGGAGTAAGGGAATGCCTTGACTTCAAGTGTTTGGTACACATCGTCGTATACCCAACCAATAGAAGAAAAGAAAAGCCTAAAAATTTCAACAACTTTGATAAACAATCACACCGTAGTTCCAAGTAACGATGTCAAAATTTTGGTAATGCCTAAACTACACCTCTAATTAGAGATAAAGTGGTTGGAGAAAAATATTGTAACCTAACTCGGGTGGGGTTCAAACCCACATGAAATATGTGAACTATCTCTCAAGCTTTCTTAAATCACTAGGCAGTACAAAAGAGTAAATGGAGGGGATTATAGTTGTAATTTGTGAAAAGTAACAAGATACGGAATGCTTTGGTTGTACTCAATAAGAAACAAACACTAGGATTTTGTTCCCCTGGCTTCTAACTCTATAGGTATATCATTATAAATCAAACTATCAAACTACTGTACAAGTAGAATCTAACAAGTTATGTACCACCAACAGCCTTTTGACATACTTTGGCAAATTTCACTCATCTCCTTTCGGTCTCAATGTGTTGCACTACTAACCCTTTCCTTGTAGCCCAGTATCAACTATTTCCTCTCAGTCTCAAGTTGATTAGATGAAGATAACCATCTTAAGTGGATATTGATGATTAGCTTATTTTGACAATTAACTTCAAATCTCTGTTATGATCTTTTTTTCCTATCTCTACCTCCATCTCAGGTGCTTAGTGAATACAGGTGGGATCCTAATATTTACAATTGTTAAGAAATCAATAAGTGTGAAGAAAACTACAATACATATAGCAACAATAATCTAGAAAGCTTGAACACTTCCCCTACTTTGTTAGTTCGCCAAGTTTTCCACAACCCTAGCTAAGGGAATTAGCCACTTATCATTGTAAAACAATCAATATAATTTATATTTCAAAGTATTCAATCAATCTCATAATAATTAACAAATAAAACCCAAAGTCTCAAATTGAATAATCAACCAAAATCAATAACAAAGTAATCCCAAGATCAAAGTCAAATATTAGAATCAAATATATGTTTATAAATATTAAGCATGCATAAAATAACTAAAAAGCATCAAAATGGTATTTATAGAATACAAGGAAACCTAGGAAACCAATTCAAAACAAAAAAAACAAAAATCAAAATCGATGGCCACCGATAGGACCACCTACGGGGTGTAGGTGGTACCACCATAGGTGCTAGTGCCCAAAACTCCTTCGAAATTTCCAAATCATCATGGTTTTTATCACCTACAGGGCTTAGGTAATACTAACATACATAGGTGCTACTCTATAGGAGACAGACCAAAATCTCCAGCTTTTGAAGCTCTAAAATTTTAACTTTCTTTCACATATTCGAACACCTACTCCATGTAGATAGTATCTACGGAGCATAGGTGCCCAGATAGGTGTCCCAAACTCTTCAATTTACAAATACTTTCTCATTTTCAACTCCAAAACCTAATTTCCTAAAAAACATGATACAAAACACTTCATATCTAACAAAAAAACTAAGTAACTTGCATATTTTCATTGTTTTAAGCGTCGAAAGTGCTATGAAGCCATTGCACATCAGAAATCCTTGTATGTTTTCATCTAATTATTGAATTGATTCTTCTATTTAGATCTAGATTTCTAGGTTATTTTTGGGCTGATTTTAGACTCATTTAAGCTCAAAATTTACCTATTCTTGAGGGTAAATTATCCTTGAGCATAGAGGGACACATTAACAGTTTCAAAAGTGTGATTTTGCTAGTGGGCCCTATATAGGATTTTGACTTAATTCTCAAAAGGGGAAATCAATAATTGAGTAGACTTCATGAGGCTTTCTTTGGTATATAGGTAGGCTAGGATTACTTTTCTCTTATATTGGTCTTAATTATATTATGTATGTGATATTATGTTAGTTTTTAGTTAGGTTTTAGGTCTTGGTGATACTCAGGGCGTAAATTGAGTTATTTAGTTAATTAAAGTAACATAATTAGGCATGATTGACTTAACTACTCATTCTCTAGAAAGAATTGTCATTTTTGGAATCAAGGAGGCTTATCTAGTATCTTATAGTGCAATTTCATGCCCTAGTCTAGTTTGGGTAGAATTTACCTTAGAATGGATTATTGGAGTTAGAAGTAGGCCCTTACAGGCCTACCTTAGGCAAAGATTTCTTTTAGTTCCTTGTAGACTCAATAGGCCTCGCATATTATTCTAATTACATTATTAATAGTGAGGAGGTTTTAGGCATATGATGGTTCATTCTAGATTGATGCTTGGGAGATGATAAGATAGGTTGAGTTCTAGCATTATTGATGACTTTAGCTTTGGTTTATATCCGGTGATTTATGATACTTAGACCAGTTTAATGCTGACATTTTTTATGATATTAGTTCTAGTTCAATTCCCTCATTGAGATACTAGTTTTGGTTCAAGATGGCATTAAGAAATTATTTTGACGGTTACGGAGCCGGTTTAAGTTTGGTGTTTACAGTATGGAAGGATCCATGGTTTTGATTTTTGGTTATGTTTAATATTTATAATTCCTATTACTATTTTTTCTCAATTTTAACTTCCAAGCCTATGGGGGCCGCATTGGGTTATTTACTTTATTGCACCTTTTGGTCTTATAGTTGCCCATTTATATAGTGATATCTATGTTTTCTTTAATATTTCTTTCCCAGTTATTTATTATCTATATTTAAAGCATTATTTTAGGTTTTCCTTTCCCTTTGACTTAGAATATTTATTTAATAATTTAATATATTTATATTATGATTTAGCTCTATTGGTTGATAATGTCGATTGAGTATCCATGGCTTTGGTACTTATACTATACTTTGTACCTTTTTGATGTAGATTTGAGTACTAGCTATTGTTGTTGATGATATGATTGTGCTAGTCATAAATCAAAGAAAGGGTAAGCTTTAAGAGCCGAAGTTATCTTTTCTCCATCTTCTATTTTTTGATAGACTTTCTATTTTCGAACCATTGTATATTTGAATATGATAGTACTCTTATTCTTTTGATTAGAAGATCTTGTACAGAGTTTACAAAGTCTAGGATGAAATTTATTTTCTCACCTTCCTCTCCATTTATGTTATTATCTTTATGGTTTATGCCTTGTAGTTTAATTACTTGCATAATTCTGATATTTATGTCATTATCCACCAACTAGACGATTGCTTAGCTTTGGGCTACGATTTGGATTACCTACTGGTGGAATAAAGTAGGTGCCATTATTACTCCTAAATTTGGGTTGTCAAAAAAATAGCCTAGTAGCATGTCTGGTTTATTTCTGTGGGATCCTGAATAGATTTTGAGGGTCCGTTTGAAGATATTTCAACCTTATGTAATTGCTTGTTTTTTAATCTAACGCTTTTATCGCAATTGCTTGGACACCTATTGTGATCATGGTCCTTGATAATATTCTTTATCGCGACCACATGGTAGGGTACCACAGCCGCAACATAAATTTTAGATGGATTAGGTCGAGGTTGGCTATCATATTTTTAGGCCCTTCTCTCCGGTTACAACAACCAATTTAATCCCCAGTCAAAGTTCGCTCTTGTGATCACGAGGTAGGAACCATGATCATGAGGTAATGTTCAGCTGAATAGTATAAATATCTCATTTTCTTGATTTTCACCATTTTTGGACCTTGAGACCTCGACAAAGGCGATTCTATGGAGTGAATTTCATTAATCTTATTTGCATAATCTCTAAGCTCTTATTTTCATAGTTTCCTATTAATTATATCTTCAAAGTAGTCTTAAATACTCAAATTGGTTTTTGGGGATTATTACCCGATAAATCTTAAATTAGTTTTTCTTTATTTTGAAGATTGATTTCACCTCATTTTTACATGAGTTTTTAGATCTTTATTCCTCTTCTAATGGGGAACATAATCCTAAAATAAAATTCTATATTTAATCTATTTAGTTGTTAACCTAGTTTTTGAACTATCTTAGGATTCAAATTAAATATAGCTATTATAAGTACCATTAGACTCCTTTTAATGCATAGATCATGTTTTTGATAGATTTAGTTCATTTTGAGACCGCTTGTAAAGGAAAGGCTCTAGATTAAAAGGTTCAGACTTAGATTTGAGTTTTTTGAGGTAGGTCATGGATTAACTTTCTTCAGACTAGATTGGGTAGTTAATGATTCATGTAAAGCATGTTGTGACATGGGAAATTAGGCATGTACATTGTATTTAAAGTTATTATTATCTTATTGCTCGTATACAGGCTAATATGCATTTTATTATTGACTCGAAACATTATGTTTATTTTTATGCCCTATTTGGAGTCTTTATTTGATGTTATAGGCCATATTTGTGCATTGAATTCCATAATTATATCATTGTGATTCTCGTGCGGGGGCTTGAATATATATTATAGGCCTTAATTGAACATTATTTATCTCTGTGATTATAGTGATACCGAAAAAGAGGTTTGGTATGATATTATTTTCATCTTAGATAAACTATTTATTCTACTGGTGCCATGTAAAGGATTATATCATGAATTATTTACATGAGTTGATTTTGAGCTTATTTTTACCTGTATAGAATTGATCACTATATTGATGCTGATTTATTGTGAGAAATAATTCCTAATTTCATATATACATATTTAAGGGATTGGTATCACTGATAATTATTTATTTTGTGAAAAAGTGAAGAACTTTGCAAAACCCTTGATCGAGGAATACTCCAGCAAGGTAATTGAAGCTAGATATTAAGATTGTGAAAGTATATGATCCTATACTATAAGAAAGTAGGCTCAAAAGGCGTATATGATATTTTAGATTGAGATTGTGAAGGTATATTATCCTATCCTAGAAGCTAGTAGAATCAGAAGGCATGTATGAGAGCTATGTGATGGTTTATATCATCATTATTCCACCATCAGTGTATTGCATTGCATCACTTGTATTTCTACTTATATTTTTGTTATCATTTACTTAGTTTCTTTATATAACTTATGCATAGTTATTTCTTTTTGGATGTACATTATACGATTTTTAGTAGAGATGATATGAGCTATCATTTGGGAACTTTTTTATTTGTAGGTGGAACCATGCTCATAATATCTTTTGCTTATTTAGTTCTCTACTTTTATTAATCATCCTATAATACCTATTGAGTACAAGTGGACTGTACTAACTCCTATTTTTGTGCCTTTTTTATCAACTCCCAGCTCGAGAGCGACCTATGATGGCTGATTCATGCATTGAGAGAGCTATATAGGAGATTTGGTGAGCTCCTTGTCTAGAGCCTTGTTCCAACCTTCTTTTATCATTATGTCTTTATTTATTATCAAATAAAGACTTAAGTATCATACAGATTTTAGATTTGTAGTAGATACTCATCACATTTATGTTACCAGTTTTTGGGGATTTTTGTACTTCTCTAGGATGTTTTTGTTATTTACGTATTATGGCATGACTTTGTTTTAGAAGTCTTGTATTTATTTCTTTTCTATCTTATATCAATTTTCATTTCTTTTGTGGTACTTTGTCTTACTTAACAAGGTAGGGTTGAGGTAGGTTCCATCATGACCTAAACTTTAGGTCATGACAAATTGGTATTAGAGCACAAGGTTCACCGATCTCAAAAGTGAAAGAGCAGGATGTCTAATAGAGTCTCATAGATCGATACACTAATGTTTGTATCTATATTCAACAGGCTAAAGGATATCTTTAGGAAAAGCTTCTCTAATTTGAGTCCTTATTATGCGGGTTATTTATGCCCAATATTCTAAACTTTTATTCCTTTCTTTTATATGAAGATGGTAAGTAAGAGATCTCAAGATGTTAAGGATACTATGCCAGCACCCGTTCTTGGAGACCTATTCTAGGGTTGAGGTAAGGTTCGTGGTAAATCTAGAGGTAGAGCTCAATAATAAGGAGCCACCCGATATCAGATTAAGGAAAAATTGGTATTGTTGGAAAGGTAGTTTAATTATATATCTGATAGTTGGGACTTTTTCCCTTGCTAAGTCAACTTGCAGACCAAAAGTAGCACATATGGTCCGCATGTAAACCAAGCAAGTACCAGAGGTTGAAATCTCGAGGGCTAGGGTGCATGACTTATTCCTACAGTTTGTACCTGCGTACACCCTGCTGACCGTAGGTACTACCTGGTCATAGGGTCAGGGAGTATATGTACGGCGCAAGTGGCCACGGACCAAGCTTTTTTAAATCATTCCAAAATTATTTCCTAGGGTTTCCATGTATCCTAATTACACTCCTATGATGTTTTTAAGTCCTATTATGTATGGGTAATTAAGTTTTCCTATTTAAGTTAGGATTTGATTTCTAGGGTGTCTTGTAATCTATAAATACCCTTTAGGATTTTTATTTTTCATACATTCACATATTCAGGGGTAGGCCCTTAGGGGTTATCCTATACTCTCATTGTTCTTGGTTTGTTTTTGGTTTGTTATTCCATTTAAGACTTTGGGATTTCTTCTCTTATTATTGTGAGACTAATTTTGTAATTTGTCTATGGAATCCATGATTGATTTCATAACTATGAGTAGCTAATTCCCTTAACTGGGGTTATGGGAACCTGATGAAGTAATGAAGTAGAGGAAGTACCAAGTCATTCTAGATCAAGATTCTTGCATGTATTGGGTTTTCTTTGTTCTTATTGATTTCTTAGCAGTAGTCAATGTTAAGATTCCGTCTTGATTATTACTATATACACCAAAAGAGGAGCAGTGACTAGGTAAATAATATCACAATAGTAATTTGAGTATTAAAGGTAGATCCACGCTATTAGGTATTATCTAAGTAAGATCGTTAACTATTATCTAATAACAAGAGACCCCAAAGGTAATAGTTAACTATCATTCAGGATAAGGGTTAGTAAGGCGACATCCTGAGATATAAAAGGTAAAGGATGAAACCCATCTGCTCATCCAAAAGACTGTTGAAGGTACATAACTTATAAGATACTATATGCAAGCCTAGTGTTCATCTTAGATTGTTTACAACCAAGACCAACTAATTATTTTCCTTTTTCTTTTTCACCAAATCTCCCCTTTTACTTTCCCGCACTGCCTAGTGATTGTAACAAGTTTGAGAAGGATTTTTGACCTATTCATCATGGGATAGACCCCAACCTATTTAGGTTACTATATTTGACAGTGACCACTTCATCCTTCAATTGGAGGTATATTTTGGGTGTTGTCAAATTTTGGCGCCGTTATCAGGGAATATGGTCTTGTAATTCTTGATTGAAGTTGTTGGAGTTATTGGGTTTTATTTTCTTTTGTTTTGTTTGTTTTTTGACCTACTCTTCTTGAGATGAAAACCTAGTCAGAGCAATCATGGATTGATGATGCCTCTTTATTTATTGATCCTCTTCCTTTTAAAATAAAACATTACTGCAGGAGCATGATAAATATATTGTTGGAACATAATTAGAGCATGTTTAACACGTTGGCGCTCCTGACAAAAGGAAATCAATAGAGTATTCAAATGGTTGATAGGTTTGTCTTGGATATCTAGATACAAAGGATGTTGTGTGTAACGCCCAGCAACCTACTTATGGGTAGCGTAGACTTGAAGAATTGTAAAAAGCCAACTTGAGAAGCTAAACTTGGAGGAGTTTGAAATTGTTCATGCTTTTATGGTTAGTGTCACTCTTAAGAAGATCATACTAGAGTTATGTGGGGATGCAAAAAAGACTGCAAATCATGAGGTGTGTCATATTAGAACTCATTGGATGTATTTTTACACATTGTTTTTGGATAATCAGATCTTGATCGAGCCATACGAACCTAAAAAGAGTCCAAAGGGGAGGAAACAATTGTCTATATTCTTGAATTTGCTGAGGAAGAATCAAGGAACTACATTCCTAACGTAAGGGCTAAGAAGTACAACATGCCACATCTATTTCTTGGGTCATTTATTTTTATACCTCCACCCCATGATCATAATGGGAAATAAAAAAAACAATTAGACGTCTAGCCTAATTGGTTGAAGGCACTACAAAAATAGAGAAATCCTACACAAAGCACAAATAACGGCCAGCTAACCAAACAAACCTCTGAATCTTTATAGAAGATGTGGGTCTATCCTAATCACGAACTACTAGTATCTTGGTCGAATTGACCATAATACCATCCTTGGTCACTGCATGACCTAAGAAGGAAATAAAATACAACTAAAACTTGCACTTGGAGAACTTGGCATACAACTATTCATCCCTCGATATCTAAAGTGCATTCCTCAATTGAATCACATTGTTAGCCTTATTCTTGGAATAAACCAAGATGTCATCAATGAATACAATCATAAAGGAATCAAGCTAAGGTTAAAATACTCGATTCATCAATTCCATGAATGTTACTGGGGAATTAGTCAACTCGAATGAAATATAATGAAGAACACATAATGACCATACCGCATTTAAAAATCTATTTTTGGAACATCCAAAGTTCAATCCTTAACTTATGGTACCCTGATCCAAGCCAATCTTAGAAATTATTGAGTCACTCGAAAGCTAGATAAATATATCACCAATGTAAGAAAGTGGATACTCGTTCATGACTGTTACCTTATTCAATTGTAGATAGTCATTAAACATGCGCATAGATCCCTTCTTCTTATTCACAAACAAAATAGCAGCACCCCAAAGAGACACACTAGGCCAACTGAAACTCTTACCCAAAATAACTTTCAATGGCTCTTTTAACCTTTCTTTAAGTCAGAAATTTCCATCATATAAGGAGGAATAGAAATGGTCTTGGTGCCCAGCTTAACATCAAGGGAAAAATTAGTATTACAGTCTTGATGAATACCAGGTAAGTCCAAAAGAAACACATTCTGGAACTCTCTAATAGTTCAAACTAAATATTCAAGAGGTAGTTAAGCAATAGTAGTATTGCAAACGTAGTCCAAATAAGAAAGAAACAACTATGCTACCATTTAACTAAAAGAAAAGATAGAACTCCCTTAAGACACAAACTATGCAAACCCCTCTATGCTAACCTTGGCACACCTAGTGTAGCTAAGGCATGGTCATGGAAAAATAATCCAAAATTGCATGATAAGGATCTAACCAATTCATGCCTAAGATAATATCAAAATCAACCATATCTAGAATAATCAAGTCTACCTAGGTCTCTTGCCCCACAAAGGTCACTACCCAAGATTGGCACACTCGATCCACTACTAAAGAATCTCATATGATGGTAAAAACATTAATAGGAATAGCAAGGGACTCATATGCAATATCAAATTAGTAGCAAAGTATATAGAGACATATGAGAATGTAGACACAACAGTCGTTCCAGTTGTGTAGTCCTGATCTGAGATATTTCCATTTCTTGAGTAAGTTTTATTAATCTGTATTCTCAGTCTATCAATTGACATTCGAGGATGAATGTTCTCAAAGGGGAGATAATGTAATGCCCCACAAAATCCTCTTCCAGTCAGAGCCTTAGAGTGTATTTGGTAAAGCAAAAATCCGAGTCAAAATGTTTTAGAAATATCCTCCCAAGTATGAAATACTTTGAATCATGTGGGAATTAATTTGAGTATGGATTAAGATCATAGAGGTTCCCTAACTTATGGACGAGTTGAAAGTTTTTCTATCATTCAAGTTTTAGTGACCGTCAAAATTTGGGTCAACTTAAATTGACTATAAATCCTTGTATATATCGAATAAGAGGAGCTACTATATATCAAATGAAATCTCTTTGAATTATATTTCCAACAATATGAATTTCATACAAAACGGATATCGGAGAAAAGATTTATATGTAAATTACTCCAATATGTCAATCTAGAAAATGTTTGACGACATTTTGTGATGGCCCGTCACAGGTCTGGCGGCTTGTCACAAAAGGGATTCATAATTAGGCAAAAAATCATAAAATCCATTTTTTTATGACGACATTTTGTGACGGCCTGTCATAGGTTTGATGGCCTGTCACAAATGTCGTCAGCCATTTTTTTTAGCAATTTAGAGACATATTTGCAAGGTTATTTTGGTCATTTCCCACCTTTTGTGAGCCTCTATAAATATTAGAACCCACTTTCAAAATCCTAATTTCATCATTTTTCTCTTTCAATTCTCTCAAGAATATCTAATTAGGGTTTCATCAAGAACCCTAATCTTCCAAAATTCATCCATAAATCTTCAAGATTTCTTCAAGAATCAAGTTCCTCATAGTGTGGGCTTCGAGAATCATTTATTACATGTGAGGATAGAGTCTCAAGAATTAGAACTCATCCTATTTCAAAAGTTAAGGTATGTAGATATTGATTCTTGGGTCCCTTTTATCCAAGAAGCACAAGAATCCTTTTTAAAACTAAATGATTTTTACGTTTATGATTTTTTAATGATTTGTATGAGTTGAAATTGATGTTTAATGTGTTGTTGAGTTTTGCTTTATGTTTACCTACAAAATTTATGAGCTTTAACCCTAGTATGTGGAATTCATGTGATGTTTGTGATAGACCCTCTGAAAGTTATTTTTTTCATGTGATGTGTTGATGACTTTTGGGTGTAGAAATGGTTGAATAAGTGAAGCATGTCCCCCATAGGTTTGATAAAGACCTTAAGTGAAGCATAAGGGCCATTATAGTATGTTGAATGGAAACCCCAAATTGTGAGTTAGTTTGTGCTTAGTGTTTGATAAAACGCCCAAGTGAATGAATTATTCCATTGAAGTAGGAAATTTCTAAATAAGTGTAAACCTGTGCATGTCTAGTGTTTTGTTGAAGGACCTTAGTGAACAAGTGGAAAGGTGATAGTAGTAAATTCCCTAATTAGCTGCTCTAGATATATGTTAAGCTTTTAATACATGCCAAGTGGTTAGCAAGTAGGTTATGATGTGATAGTATGAAGTTACCCCAAGATATGTGATATCCAAACACGTGTCAAGATTGATATAGCTATGAAATAGCTAAGGTAAACCTTATTGAATGGATTACGATTTTGTAGCATATTTTCCCTACATTACTATATGATTATGATTCCGAGATGCCTAAAGTGACCCCTCGGTGACTGTGAAAATGCTTTGATTATTGCAATGATCCATGAATGATTGTGATGATATATGAATGAACGTGATGATGAATGAACGATTATGCTTTACTTTTATGTCATCGAGTCCTGGGGGTATTTATACCCGACAATAGAGCTGTTACCCAGAGCCTGTGTTAGTTTTTTGATAACTCCAATCAACCATGATTCTCAGAACTCAGTGAACAATAGAACTCTGTATCCTCAGACAAATACAAAACTTAAGAAAGCTCAGTAATCTCAGTTATCTATGTAATCTCTGTATCGCTAGTAATCTACCCCCAGTCTTGTAATCAGCTCAAATATAATAGTATTCAAGTGATTCAATTCTAATCTCAGAAGTGATTCGACTAATCTACTCAAGCTCTACATCATCAATCAGATACCACGATTCGATACCTTTCCATCAGATACCGAACTAAGTAATCTCAACATAACTCAGTCAGATTTTTTGAGAAACATGATCAGTATCAGATTCAGTTTAGTTGTTTTCAGTTAAGATTTCAGTTTAGAGTCTTTCAGTTGGGAGTAGAAGCTAGCACCAAGTGAGGAAAGGGATGGCAGCACTCCCGTCAGAGAGGCCGAGTCGTTAGGAGCAATCCCTAAACTCCAGAACTGCGTAGCCAGTGCAGGACGCAAGAGTCTCCCATCAGTAGAGGCTGTCACCATTAGAGAGGTTTAACTATTATATTGCCTCAGGACGACTTCCTGCGAGGCTCATTCCGTCAAAGAGGCTTAACCAAAGAGGTCTTTAACCGTGGCTTGGTATTGACACCCTTCCAGCTGGGGTCACAAGTTGGACCCCGCCTGTGGTAGGTTAGGGCATGTAGGTTAAGTAACTACTTCCCATAATTGAAATTTCAGTAGCAATCTTCAGAAACTAGGACTGTGTGGTACAGTAGTCTATCTCAATGAGGAACTCAGATAGTTCCATTGATTCATGGACCATACCATTAGATAGGATTGGTCTCATATACAGATTCTTATTATCTTATCATATCTAGAGATCTCCCGTTAGATAGGCTTGATCTCCATCTCAGATTCTATTGCGTATTCTTGTTGTCAGATTTGGACATGATCAAACTTCTTATCATTGATAAACGCTTCCAGAATAATCTGTTAGCAAGATTGATATCGAATTGTGTCAGTCATAAGTAGTAAGCTCAGAACTTAGTCCTTGATGTAAGTACATCCAGATCCTCAGTTATCAGTATCAGATGAGTCAGTGATTCAGTATCTCAGTGTTAGTAGTGAGTTCAATCTGCAGTTAAGTGGTATTCGAGTTTCAGTATCCAGAGTTACGATGATTGTGTTCATGGTCTATGCATTCATGTATGTGTTCTCATGTGGCATTTTTATGATTATTCAGTTTAGATATTGTGCATGCATGAGCCCTTGCATTAGCCTACCTCATTTACATACTCAGTACATTCTTGTGCTGATGTATTTACGCTATGATGTTTTATTTGACACCATAGGTCCAGAGGCATAGGATCCAGAGTATTCTCAGCAGTTTAGTCCTAATCAGAAGCAGTAGCAGTGAGTCCTCTTCTTTCGAGGACAAATCTTAGTTTACTATTATTGTTTCATACTTTGTTTATTTTTAGTTGATGGAGTTAGTTGGGGATCTGTCCCATCAACTCCACAATTCAGACAGTTTAAAGGCTTTTTTGACGAATGTATTAGTATTCAGTTTTCTGTATTACGAGTATTCATAGATGTGTTAAACCTTATGGCTAGTTTCTTTATTTATTTTAGATATTATGCAGTGTACAGGTATATATATCAGTAAAGGGTTAGTTTGCAGTCCTTTAGGGTCATAAGCACCGTGTGACATCTCGAGATGGGATCTTGGGACGTTACATAGGTGCCAAAGCTGGTTTTAGAAATTAGAATATCCAGAGACTAAAAACTTCAGAAAAGAAGACCCCATCAGTTATGGAGGGCGCCTATGACCCGTAGGTACTACCTACAGTATATAGGTGATAGAGTAAGTTGTATAAAAGCCAAGTCCATAGAGTTCAAAAGATCTTTGAGAAAGGGAGAACCTACGTAGGACCACCTAAGGTTCGTAGGTTCCACCTACGGCCCGTAGGTGTCCCAGAAAGTGGCCACCAACCTGAGTTTTCCTCTTTTGTTCAAGAATGGTTTCCTAGGGTTTCCTTATATTCTATAAATACCATTTTGATGCCTTTACTTATTTTATTCTCTTTATCTAATTATAAACATATATTTGATTCGAGGATCTAATTTTGATCTATGGATTGCTTGGTAATTATTTTGGTTGTTTATTCAGTTAAAGACTTTTTTTATTTGTTGATTATTGTGATATTGTTTGAATGTCATCAATTATGAATCCCTTTGATCGTATTACAATCATCAGCATCTAATTCCCTTAGCTAGTATTGAGGGAACCCAGGCTAAATAACGATATATAGGAAGCATTCAATCCTTCTAGATAGATTTTGTTGGATCATTATGGTTTCATACATACTTATTCCTTTCTTAATCATTGCAAATATTAGGATCCAACCTATATCCATAACAAAGATGAGAGATGGTTAATGATTGGCAAAAAAAGATCACAACAATGATTTAGGGTTAATTGTTGGTAAGTGGTAAATTTACCGCTCATTTACATCCAAATTTGTGCACACTACTATGATTTAAAGCTATGATTGAGACAACTTTGTTAGTTGATGGCACAAATTTTAACCTTTTACAGGTATACATATAATGATAAGGAAAGAAGTAGCATGGAGATTTAAAAGGATATGTAAGAAAATAGAAGTACAAAAGTTTGAAGACCTTAAATAGGAATTGGTCTCAGTTATAGCAATGGCGGTCTGAGGGTCATGATTGCGGTCAATCATGCTAGTTCAAATACTAGCAATTGTGATGATCTTATGGAGGTCATGATAGGATTGCTACGATCGCAGCATAACGATTTTATACCTAAGGTCAATTCTATAATACTATGTAACCGACCCTAAATCCCTTAAATGGCTAAAACCCTTTCCCAATTAGGATTCATCAACTTTGAAGTTTAAATTGGAGATGATGAATTTGAGTCAGACACCAATGCACTGCGCCTAGTCTGAAGAGGGAGAGGATACATCATATATTGGTTCAAAGTAGGAGGTTGAGTTTGGGTTAGTTTTAAGGTCTATAGAGAAAGAGGATACAGTTGGATCCCAGTCTAAGGAGGGGTCGGAGGTTACATATAGTTCTGAGAGTAAATCGGCATCAGGCCCAGCTGTACTATTATTTGAGGAGGGTATAGCCCAATAGAAAAACAAAATGAACAGCATCACCTAGATATAAGAGAGAAATAATCCAACCAATCTAGCCACCTAAGCCAACAAATATGAATCGTGAGAAAGGGAAATTCTATCTAGATACCACTAGTGCTGTCGTCTACCAAGCGAGGATCGATAAACATCAAACAATGACAATAATAACAACATAAATGCAAACATAAGTATAAAAAATGGGCGGTACCAAAAGATTAAAATCAACAACAAGTACCACTATAGGGCCATCAAAGCCGAATAGTACACCCCTAGGGAAATATCACTCTGACACACTCTATCCACTTTTAAAAGAAATCATCTATGTGGGTATTATATAATGATGATCTCTTTATCAAGGTACACAACAATAAATATAAACCTACCAAGGCATACCGAGAACCCTAATGAAAAGGTAAAAGCAATAAATAAAAAGGCATACCTAACATGGTGAAACCTAAAGTCACATGCCTAATGTGCAAGAGGTAGAACAAATTGGAATGTGTCCAAACATGTACTTACCATCTATATCACTAATACTACATCAAGGACACTCTCTATAATAATTTACCATATCACAACAACCAAAACAAGCTCTTCTAATACTCTGAGATGCTGCCACTTCTAATATAAAGCTATCACCATGGCCTGAAGATCTATACCAAATACTCTACAAAGTTCGATGAGAACTCTGGTTGTTGTGATCACCATAACTAATCTAAGAGCTACAAATAATCTAGCACGCTATATGTGTAGAACTGATAGGCTGCAAGTGAAGCTGCAATCCACTAAGACGATCCTCACTCCCAAATAGAATACCAATAACACTGTATTGATGAAATGGTCTCTTATCATAACCTTCATAAGTCTTAGTACTTGTTCTCTCTATCTCTATAACATGGTTAAGAACTTAAGAGAAAGAAGACCCAATTGATATCAAGCACTTTGCTGCCAAATAAAGTGGCAGGGATAATCCTTTAATAAATCCATACACACTATCATGCTCTGAAGGATATAGGATAGGAATATGCCTTCCCCATTGACAGCTCCCAAGAGCACACGCAAGTGTACGTGGTCTTATCAAGTAATAAAGTGGCTTCAAGAAAGCCCAACTATCGATATCTCAGGGACTTGCATTCACCACCTATCCAATTCTAGTTCAACAATTGAGATAAAGTAACCAAAAAGAGAGTTTGTAATTTTGTAAATTAAAAATAAAATAAATAATGCATAAAAGTAAAATATTTAGGACAATCAATGGAGAAAAGCCCAGGATTAAAGCACTTCGAACAATCATACTATATTATTGAATTTCCTTCATTAACTTGCTTATATTGGTTGTTGATTCGTAAGGTTAATAACATGATCATGGTTTCCCAACCTCTAATCTTTTACCTAATATGGAGATTACAACTACATCGTTGAGCAGGGATGCAATAATCCAATTATGTTAATTAAAGCTATCATTCTACATTTGAATCAAGTAGGGCATCTAAATACATCTTTGTCCTAGACGATAAGTTCAATTCTTGATTTTATAAAAGAATAAGAACCCAATCTTTGTTTATTCCCATGTTCTATATTCCTATTCCCTCTTCCAAGATCAAAAGATCAACAATATGTGTATTTTATGGGTGATCATCCCATAAAATAATTAAAACAAGAATAAATAAAGAACCAATAATGATAAGCAAATTAAGCGATATTAATCCAAAACAATAATCATCATGTTGTTGTCTTTAACCCTGGAAAGAGGGCTTAGCCTTGAATGGAAATATTCATCATCCAATCCCTTGGAATAATGATACAAACCATAAAAAATCTAAACTAAAGAATGATAATACCTAAAAAGAAGTTTTGGTAGCTTCCAATGATGTCCCAAGTAATCGAGGGTGTTCCAAGATGATTAAAATGGAGTTTAGGACGTTATATTTATAGTATACAAGTCATAAACCGACTTGGATTAGGTTTCCACTTCATTTTCCTTCAGATGGGAAGAATTATCCTGATATTAGGCATCACCGCATTGCGGTGACATGCCAATTAACAATTGTCGAAAAATATGTCAAATTCCAATGTCTCATCGCTATTTCAACGCGTCACTGAGCCTCCTTAATCCCAATTATATTCTACACACTCCAAATTTTAAATAATTTGAGACGCCTATGAATCCATTGGTGATTTGAAATCATCCATTGGCCACTCCTACTGGACACACACGCCACATACATTTCAGGGGTCTAAATTGGACCAATTTTTGTATTGTGCTTTCATTGAGCCATTCTGAGCCTTCTTGAGTTGTTTCCACTTGATTTGAAGCTTTTATATCCTTCATATATCATCATAATCTATTCACCAAGCATCCTATAGAATTCAACACAACAATTTAGAGCTCAAAACAACACAACATCCTCAACAGTGAACCAGAAACACGAGCTAAGCATTTTTTGGTATTTTTGTTTTTGACAAATAAGTAGAAAATGCAAACAAAACTCTTTTTTTTTTGAATTTACGGTACTTTGAGAAGACAAATGTAAAACGTAAAAAAAATCTTTTTGAGTTTTTGGAGGCTAAATTCTTATTGAGCTTAAGCTTATTGTTTTGACTCTTGTGTTGATCCAATTGACTCTTGAACATTATAAATAAGTTTTTTCACATATAAATATATAATAACAACCTTAGTAACTTATTAAAGCACATTATAACCCAACACAAGAGACTAGACAAACACCTAGTTCAAGCTAGTAACACTAGTTTTCTCTGTTGAACACTAAATCCTCAAATTGAATCAAAACTTGTTTGAAAACACCATTAAATATTGTAAACACATACTTGGACACATAAATTCTCATTTATATCATTATCAACACATATAGCATAAGAATCATCCACAAAAAAAGGCAAAAAAGGCTAGAATCGTAACACTAGAATGCATAAATACACCTTAAATCACCACCCCACACTTAAAGCCTTGTTCGTCCTCAAAAAACTATTAACTATAAACACCATGAGATGAAGAGACTCCAAACTTTTGCTACATTCAAGAAATTCAAGCTAGCTCTACTAGGATTACACAAAATGTAAGTTTACAACACTAAGCATATTATACGCAATTGAAAGCTCAAGAATCCTATTCTAAACATCCTAACCTCAAGAATGAATTCCATAATTGGCAAACTCATGCATATTGCTCAATTAAAGACATCATACAATTCACCCAAATTCATCAAACATGTGCCCCTCACCTCAAGAGAGTTGCCCATAATCACTCATAATGATGCAATTAGAACAAGATGGGTAGAAGAATCAAGTTACGCTTACCCTCACAAGGAATTCACAAGTTACACACAATGAACCATAGGCTTACCCTTAGTGTAGTGCTCCATTAATATTAGAATGATGAACTTAGAATCAATTAGGTCTTTTTTGGGGATTTTAATGTAGGCTAAGGGATGAGTAGGAACTATTTTGGCCAAGAATAGTGACTAACCTCTCTAAGTTCTTTAATAGACTAAACTATACATTTAAAACGAATCTCTATCAACCAAATTACACTTTTTCCATTCACCCATCACCTTTATTTTGCCCCACCTCTTTTAAGAAGTTTCACAAACACATGGTGGACACATAGTTTATTACCACATGAATCAATTTTTCTATTTTTGCACAATCATGGCAATATTTTTAGCATAAATTATATCACACCTATCCACCACAAATCAATCATAAACACCAATAACTATCACCTTGGGGCATCAATTTCACCTTTTTCTTCTTTAATTTCTCAAAGCCCTCACTTAATTAATTTTTTATTAAATCACTTAATAGCTTTTTGGATAAAATTAAGGTCTATCAAAGAAGGGGATTAGGCTACTTATAAGGCTACCAAATAAAAAGCTAAAGGCTTAATGTGGTTAACTAGGATAATGCACAAAGGTAGGACAAATAGAAGGTATAAAACAAGGCTATCAAATAAATGCCTAAATCATCTCCTAAACTCACACTCTTTATCTTGCTTTGCACATGCACCGAGAAAGTTCTAGACATCACATGCAACAAGGAATATACAAAATACCTCATACGCATCTGGCATATGCTCAAATCAATAGGATCACCATAGACTCCCAACCAACAGTAGCATAAACTCAAATTTAAGACACAAAACTAGAGTCAAAAACTTGATCCCAAGAGTCTAAAAAAGGAGCAATTCTCACAATCAACATGATTTTATCAAACAAAATGCTTGCACCATGTAATAAAAAAAATTGCACTAAGAAGAATATCTCACTAAAATAATTTTTAAAATTGAGCCAAAATTTGGGAATTTCCTCACACCACACTTAAAAATCTACTTTGTCCCCAAAGTAAACTTTTAAAGATAAGAGATACAAATACTCCCTGAGGCCTCTAGACCTAGCTAGTAGCATCTTCATATAAAGGAGATCCACGAGACACCACACTTTACTTTTTCCATGCTTCAAGCTCAAGTTTATGGTACTCAAACTTCCCATTAACCTGTGACTCAACCAAAAAAAAAAACTACATGAAATAAAACTAAAAAGCCTAAAAAAGAAAACATACCTAATTAACTTGGGTTGCCTCCCAAGCAGCACCTAACTTAGTATTACGGCATGACCCAATACACTTTTTCCTCCACCTTGAAGATATGAATTTCACCCCCAACATTGCATTTATCTTCTTACCTCGATTATATGGAAATGGTACAAAGATTAAGGAATTGAGAAACGGAATGCGAATGGTAAACCACTCAGCCTTAAAGTGAGGTGAGTTTTTATATTGCTTATCCGGTGTAAAAGCAAGAATATAGGATTCTTCTTCCTTATCTTCACTCTTCCACTATTTTAAATGATTCCACAGATAAAATATCATCTAAACATAATGTAGAAAAGTGATTTAAATGAGGCCCAACCAATCCTACTTCAAAATTTACACTCTCTACTATACATTCACATTTATTCACCCTCTCTATTTCAGTCTCAAGATAAAGATGACAATTGAGTGGCTGTAATTTTTATGTTTGCTCCACAATTTGGCTAATATCTTCCTCATATTTTTCTTTGCTTAGCCACTATAGACATGGTGGTAGTGGTATGTCCTCAACCTATTCAACAACTTTAGTTTTCGAGTACTCAGACATCCTCAAATTATCAATAACTATTTCTGTAAACGGTTAGAGATCCACTTGCACTGCAGCCTCCTTCTAGTTCTTCATGTACGCTAACAACTCAACTTGAGATGCTAAAATTTATTTGATCATCACTTCCAAATTTCTCGTTTGAGTTGTGGCCTGCATGTTTAGTTGTTAATGCTGAAACTACTATTGGTTGTTCTATGATAGAATTTATGATTGATTTGCCCCATTTAATTGTAGTAGTTTATATAATTTTGCCTTTTAGCATAGCCCATAAATAATTCTGAATTGGGATTAACAACACACATAGCATACACGTATTTTCATAAAAATCTGGATAGATAGAATAGTATCTACATCATATTGTGAAGGTCCTATCCACATACTTCCATAAAAATCTGGACAATAATCCGCTTGATGTGGTCCCCCACAAAAACAACAAGAATCTTCATCACTTGAAAACTATCTATCCCAGCAAAGACATATCAAGAAGTGTGATAAAAAGAGAAATAAAACAAAATAAAGAAAACTAAATAAAAACTATTTACAACTCAATATAGAAAAACTAAAAAAATAGATTGTTGCCTAGTTACATGTCCATGGCAACGGCGCCAAAAACTTGATAGTGCCCAAGCGCACATGAAAGTGTACGTAGTCTTATCAAGTAGTAAAGTAGCTTCAAGGAAGCCCAAGTATCGATCTCTCAGGGACTTGCATTTGCAGCCTATCCAATTCTAGTTCAACAATTAAGATAAAGTAACCAAAGAGAGAGTTTGTAATTTTGTAAATTAAAAATAAAATAAATAATGCATAAAAATAAAATATTTGGGACAATCAATGGAGAAAAGCACAGGTTTAAATCACTTCAAACAATCAAACTATGTTATTGAATTGCCTTTGTTAACTTGCTTATCTTGGTTGTTGATTCGTAGGGTTAATTGGATGATCATTATTTCCAAACCTCTAATCTTTAACCTAATATAGACATTACAACTACATCATTGAGCGGGGATGCAATAATCCAATTAAGTTAATTAAAGCTATCATCCTATGTTTGAATCAAGTAAGGCATCTAAATACATTTCAGTCCTACACACTATGTTTAATTCGTTATTTTATAAAAGAATAAGAACCCAAACTTTATTTATTCCTATGTTCTATCTTCCTATTCTATATCTAGAGATCAAAAGGTCAAAAATTTATGTATTTTATGGGTGATCAATCCATAAAATAATTAAAACAAGAATAAACAAACAACCAATAAAGATAAATGAATTAAACAAAATTAATCTAAAACAATAATAATCATTTCTTGTTTTTAACCTCGGAAAGAGGGTTTAGCCTTGAATGGAAATATTCATCATCCAATCCCTTGGAATGATGATAAAACCATAAAAAAACTAAATTGAAGAATGATAATACCTAAAAAGAAGTTGTGATAACCTCCAATGATGTCCCAAGTGATCTAGAGTGTTCCAAGATAATTAAAACGGAGTTTGGGATGTTATATTTATAGTGTACAAGTCATAAACCGACTTGGGTTAGGTTTCCACTTTGTTTTCCTTCAGCTGGGAAGAATTATCCCAATTTTGCGCATCACCGCATCGCGGTGACATGCCAATTGACAATTGTCAAAAAAAATTGTCAAATTCCAGTGTCTCATCACGATTTTGACGCGTCACAGAGCCTCCTTAAACACCATTATATGCTACACACACCATATATTAAATAATATGGGACTTTTCTGAATCCATTGATGTTTTGAGATCATCCATTGGCCACTCCTACTGGACACATGCGACCCAGATATTTCAGTGATCTAAATTGCATTAATTTTTGTATTGTGCTTTCGTTGATCCAGTTCGAGCCTTCTTGAGTTGTTTCCACTTGATTTGAAGTTTGTATATCCTTCACATATCATCATAATATATTCACAAAGAATCCTATAGCATTAAACACAACAAGTTAGAGCTTAAAACAACACAACATCTTCAACGGTGAACTAGAAACACGAGCTAAGCATAGACTAAATTTTTATTGAGCTTAAGCTTATTGTTTTGACTCTTGTCTTGATCCAATTGACCCCTAAACATTATAAATAAGTTGTTTCACCTATAAATACATAATAAAAACATTATTAACTCATTAAAACACATTAGAACCCAACACAAGAGACTAGACAAACACCTAGCTCAAGCTAGTAACACTAGTTTTCTCGGTTAAACTCTAAATGCTCAAATTGAATCAAAACTTTTTTGAAAATACCATTAAACATTGTAAGCACATACTTGGACACATAAATGCTTATTTATAACATTATCAACATATATAGAATAAGAATCATCCTCAAAATAAGGCTAAAAAGACTAGAATAGTAACACCAGAATGCATAAATACACCCAATATCACACACACATGAAACTCAATCTCGTACTTTGAAACCGACAAGAAACCCTGATGAACAATAACAAACTCAACTCTTTCCTAAGAACTACTCGATGGACCGAGCGTCATCTCTGGTGTTAGGTATTCACAAAAAACTTGAAATTCCCAATGTTTAATCTCAAAAAGTTGAAGCAGTCATGAGCTCTGTAGGAGCCTAGGTTACCCCTAAATCCTATTCGATGCTGCAATAAAGCTTTGAAAATATATGCTAAAATCTTATTTTCTTCTATCAACAACCTCACATCGTCCATATAGGACAGAACAGAGTGAAGGAATATAATTAAGGATCATATAAATATTAACATACAACAAGGAGTCAAGAATAAAATTTCTTAAGAATATAATGTAATCTCCCGGAGATAGGTTATGGATGTCTCTGAACCATCCACAATACTCCACTAGACACTTAGATTTTGTACAAACACATTGGTAAACTACGGTCTAGTACCAATTTGTCATGACCCAATTTCTCAGGTCATGATGGCATCTACTATAACCCATTAGTAGGTAAACTAACCTTGTTGTCCGGAACAACTAGTAATGGACTAGAAAGAGAAAATAAGGAAATATATAAGAAATAACATAAAAGACTAAAATACATAAGATAGTTCTATAACCTTGTGAAATAAGTACAGGAGCTTCTAATAAAATCAGACTACAAAATAAAGTACCAAAAAAATATACTAATACAACCTATCTCTGAACAAAATATTGAGACTAATCTATTACTAAGAGAGACAGTTACAATACTCCAAATTCTAGGAGCTCACCCTATATCTCCAACCCCTAGCTATTCCATATGACATATACAATAACGACACAAATATATTCTTATATTGTAGGTTGCAAAAGTGTAGTAGCAGTACCAAATACATGGTACTCATTAGGAAACTACCAACTGACCTCCAAAGATAATGCAAATATAAATAACATGCGAGCGGAAATGTAAACTATGCTCAAATATCTAGCTAACTAATATAGTAAAGCTCAGGAGGCAATAAGGATAAACTCTCCTATTCTATCCATACTCAGGAACATAAGCACTATGTCATATATCGCTGACTCATATACAAATAAAGAGCTAATAAAGTATATATAATAGTATATAAGGCTAAAGAATAGATATACAGCATGAACACATAAAGGAAGCGAGGGATATATGGTAATACCATAACTACAAATATAAATGTATATACATAAACAAGGCTAAACTAAAGGTAAAATCTACAGTAATCATACCACTATCTTAAGGCCTCCTAAATAATTTTACGAACTAGTGCTAACATAAATAGTTCCTCTCCATACTTCTAAACATGAGATAATTATCCAAAATAATCAATCATAATGAAATAAATTAGAATTATGCCTCAAATAACAATACCAGTCCAATAATCAAACTATCATAAACTAACCATAACAATAACACAATATAGTAATCGATTATCCCTGACAAATAATACCTAAATAGAGTTGCATAATCCAAAAGGTCCAACAAATAAAAAACAAACCAAAAACAATACTCATCACCATACCTATGTAACCCTTTATAAGGCTGATAATTATAAGAGCATACTGGTAATAGGCAATGTGCATTCAAGGATAAATGTAAAGTATAATGAATACTAAAATAAATGAACCAAGTACCATAATGTAACCTAGTGTATACACCTCCTCCATCTCAAAGTCTCACAATGGCAGGACCTACCACAACCACTCTTCTCCGACATAATGCCCCACAAATAAAGGGGTTCCTAGGGGGTTCAGGAGTACCCATAGACACCAACCTAGTACCAATTTAGTATTTCTAATGTCATAGCCTGATTTATTAGTTATGATGACACCTACTTTATCCTGCTAATTGGAAAACCAAATTGTAGCCTTAAGATATAAATGATGGGCTAAATTAGTGATAAATGGCCTAAAAGACAAAAATGCACATTTATAGACTTAAATAGTAATAAGAAAGTCATGATAATCTAACATATAGATAAAATATCGACCATCATCCTATAACCTAGTAGTATCGGTACAAGAGTTACTATAAATGGAACATATGTCCTGAAATAGTCAAATATAATCTATCTCAAAAGTTGAAAGACTAGATGGAAAATTTGACTCTAAGAGCTCACCCTATAAACAAAATTAACTCAGCACAAACATCACGTTAGGTAGCTACTAGTACCTAGAACTACACTAAAAAGATACAGAGTGTATCTTGAGAATCAAAACCATAGGTACTCAATAGGCATCATCGACCGACTATAATGACCTTTTAGGTCATTTTCTATATTTTTTCTTATTTCAATTGTTAGAGATTTTACTTAACTTCACCAAGTAATTTATGACTTACTAAGACTATCAGTTCTGTTATCGGGTAGTTCATTTGGTTTGTAGAGCCAATTACCCTTTTAGAAGTCTTTTTTGGATCCAAATGGCCACTAAGCTATAAATATAGTAAAATGATCGTGTATGCAAATTTTAATTGTGGTATCAGCTCCGAGATGTCAATTTTAGGCTAGGTGGATCTTTGGTTTGGGTCTCTATGCACCTGAGCTCATTTTGAGCTATTAGTTAGAAGTTAAAGAAATTGGAAATTGGGTGTGGCATACACATTTGATCGAAACAACCTTGGATGAAAATTTGAGTGCACTATCGCATTTCGAACATTGAAATTGGTGTGGTTACATTTTTGTTTGTGTATAGGGGATTTCAAATAAATTTCATAGGCATGATAAAAACATGGAAATTTTCTAAGTTTTCAGCTGCTATTTGTTGTGCCGGAAATTGCTAGCAATGGCCGCAATCACGACTCCCTGTGAAGAGAAGGTAATGCGATCTCTAAGGTTTTCTCAAAATCATGACAACCCCAATAGTTGGGAGTTGTGCAATTGCACCTTGCTGATCACTATAGTGACTGCCGAGACCTTGGACTTGGTATATACTGTGCCAATTTCTATGATTTTAGTTATTTTTCATCTTGCCTCTTGAGAGAAAAACCCTAAGGAGTGTGATAACTTTAAGTTGAGACTTCTGGGTTATATGGGATCTCAATTAACATATATTTTTGTGATTCTCAACTATATTAAGGTAAGAATTCATCCTTCTTAGTGGAATATCCTTATTTAATTCTTAAAACCCCAAAATATTTAGGGCTTTATTTTAACCCCAAATTATCTTGGATTTCACCAATTGTTTAGGGTTATGATTCCTTGATCCTTCATGAAGATTGGGTTGGTCTCAGAAATATGATTTCTATAAGTAGGACCCACATTGGCTTTTTTATGCCGCTTTTGGACCTAAAGCACAATGGTGCAATATGAGTATCGATATTCTTGTATTCATGAGTGCAATGTGTATTTGATAGCTTGGCATCTTGAGGAGGCTTCTGGAAAAGGAAAAATAAAGGTTTAGCTATACATTGAGTTTTCTTCCATATCGAGATAAGCTAAGTTTAAACTCGTGTTAGATTGAGATGATTCATAATATATTTGTGATATAGTTTTAGATTTTTGGATGGGTTTTAGGTGTTGATTAACAGAATGCAAAACTTGGGGTAAGTTGATATGTCTAGGGTAGTTAGATACCATAAGCTTGAAACACTTAACGTGTTCCATTAGTTGAATTACACTTCATTCTTCATGGTTAGCATGTGACCATCTTATACTAATCCAATTAGGTAAAATTGACCTATTTGATCATGTTTTAGGTAAATTCTCTATCTAAGAGCTAATTAAGGCTTGTTTGACATTTAAAAGTAGATTTAGATACCTTAAGCCTAGTTCTGGTAGAAATTTGCATAATATAGAACTCATGGATTACAAGTAGACTCTTAACCCATTTTAGGCTATGACACATGTTAGCTTAGGTAAACCTTTACACTAATATAGTAATGAACCTTTATTTATGATGGTGATTGTTAGGATTAAAATCTATTGATCATGTGATTGGTTATGCTTTAATGATATGACTAATGATAATGATTACATATATATATATATATATATATATTATAACCAATTTAATTCTGGTATTAATTAGATTATGACTAGTTTAATTTTAGGTATTGATTAGATTATGATCAGTTCAATTTTAGTTATTGATTATTACGATCAGTTTTGGGTATTGCTTATATTGTCACCAATTACCAATTTGAGTCTAGGAATTTACTATAACATGGTGAAATGATAACGTGATGTATAATTGGTAAGAGATACTAGTGAATAAATGGTTCTTAGGGGACAACCAATGGCTAAATTGGTACTTTATAAATTATGGAATAATATTGGTGAATTTCTATATGAAGGCATAATGTTGAATGACAAAAATTATGGAACAATGGTTAAATGATGGTGAAGGCTAGTTGTAAATGATGATACTTAGAGTATTCTTCTCTTAAGTATACTCTCCATTCATATGGGAGGCTGTGATGAGTTCTTGACTTCTCTACACCAATTGGCGTTTAGGATTCAATTTTGTAGTTATGTTTGCTTGTGCTTTATACTTTAGTTATGGTATCATTATTATCACAGTTTATGCATTATTTATGTATAGTTATGATGGAGATGACTCAGGTTTGAGTATGTACCTTGAGTTTGTTATGTTATTCTACATTTTATTATTCTTATATCATGATTTAGCTCTATCGATCGATGATGCCTATGGAGTACCCATTGTTTTAGTACTCATACTACACTTTTGTACTTTTTTGGTGCAGATCTGAGGACTAGGTTTCTCCTTTCATCGTTGTTCATGTGGTGATTGATTTTTGGAGATAGGGTGAGGACTTGGAGTTGAGTAGCCCATTTTCTTCAATCATTATTATTTAAAATTTTGTTTCAAGACAAATATATTTACTATTCTAGACTTTTGAGTTGAATTAATGTTATTAGATTCTCTTGTACTAGCTCTACCAGGTCATGGGATTGATATCCTATGTTTTTTATTTTTATTAATTTAGAACCCATGTTTAAATTATCAATTATGTACTTGAAATTTTGCTTATGTCAGTCACTTCCTACTAAATTAACCCATTGCATTAGCTTAGGTTTATGGTTTTGGATTACCTACTAATAGGATTTAGTAGGTGTCGTCATGACTCCTAAATAGGGTTGTGATAAATTGGTATTAAAGACTAGGTTACACAGATATTGTTAGTACAAGAGCAAGTGTCTACTAGAGTCTTGTGGATCAAAATTATGATGTCTATTTCCTATCTTTGGTACGCTATGGGACATTATTAGGAGTTCATCACTTCTTTTATTCATATCGTGCTAAGGTCTGAGTTGGTTTGAAGAGGTATTCCCTTGACCTTACTATTTTGCAGATACCTAGAACATGTGCTAATGCTACACAAGATGAGGGACCCGAGATTAATCCTAGAAATCCTACTCATATTCATGGATGACCTAGAGGTCGTGGACAGTTGTATATGTTTCCCCAACTAGGGTCCATGATGCTCCACCATCTAATCACCCTTTTCCCACTCTTAATCCAAAGATTCTTTTGCCATATCAAGCGATGGGATGGGGACCAACCCAGGCTTTACTAAGGTTTATTCCTTCTTCATTTGTCAAAGATGTATTGGTTTAACCTTTGGGTTCAGTTGGTGAAATTCCATCTGATGGTCCACAGTCTACTAATTAGAGTGGTATTGAGATGGGTTACAAACTTGTAGCTACAACTCCCAGAGTAGAGGTTCCTCCTGCATCAGTAATTTCTCAGTTGGTAGTTTCTCAGTTGGTGGTTTCCCATCCTGCTATGTATTTTGAGGAGCATAAGATATTGGGTAGATTCTTGGGATTATTTCCACCTAGATTTTTTGGTGCTACGGGCGAGGATGAATATGAGTTTTTGATTGCTTGTGAGGATAGGTTCCTTATGTTAGGTCATGTTGAGACTCGCAGTTTGGATTACACAATATTTTAGTTTGACTTGTTTGATCATCATAGGTGGAGAGGTTATATGGTTTCTAGACCAGGTTGATCTTCTCCCTTATCATAGACTCAGTTTTTTGAGATATTTTTAGAGAAGTACATGCCTCATATCCTTGTAGGTCATTTAAGGGATCAGTTCTCGAATCGTAGTAGGGCTCTAAGATAGTGGCAGAGTATAAGGCTCGTATTTATGTATTTTCTAGGCATGCAATTTCGATTCAGGAAATTGAGTATGATAGAGTATATTGATTTGTTAGAGGGTTGATAGTTCCCATTCATATATCTACTCAGAGTTTAGTTGCTATGGTAGATCATTTACATATGTTTTAGATCATGATAGGGTGATGAAGGAGATGTATCATGCGGTCCAATAGGGCAACGCTAAGAGGCCTAGATATCAGGGTAGTTTCAATGGGAGACATAGTAATACCTGGTTTAGAGGGTGGGTATTCTCCATGTCCACCCTATAATCCTCAGAGTCAGCATAGTATAACGATTCAAGTAGCTCTTTATTTAACTGACAGAGGTCAGTCTAGTTCTAGAGATCACCCTGGTCAGGGAAGTGGTCTGTATTTGAGGGGTTCCTTTTCTTGGTATTATAGCTTAGTATTTATTCTGATTCGGCCAAATCAGTTGGTTCTGTAATGACCCGAGACTACCCCTTAGTTGCTACATGGTGCTTATAGTCCTAAGGGACAACAAGCTAACCTATGAGTTGGTTCCTGCTATGAGAACTAGATAATATAATCATGAATTTGCAAAAAAATAGTTGAAGTTTCATAAGGTTTTAAATATCTGAATTCAAACTAAAATATGAATCTAGGAAAAATGAATGTCTGAATTAGGTGATAAGGACTCACCACTGCTATTGTACTGCCGAGAATCTAAGGGACTAAGTGTGATCCATGAAATAAGTGTCCATACCTATGATATGAGATATCATAGCACAAAAGAAAGGTTTGCAATCAGTACTTTGAATGTATTGGTATACTAAAGGAGGTAGGCTAACATGTAAGGCTTCATGAATAGGAGTAATGATCTATCTGAATATACATATAAAGCATGGAATACTGAATAGAGAGTATGGAATCTGTAGATACAGAACATGCATGAAAGTCTATAAAATACTGAAAATACATGAAAGTCTATAGACACTGAGGATGCATGACCAAGTATATGACATGATTTAGATGAAATTTGCAAACTAAAATACTGAAAATAACTTAAATATGTACGCTTTGGTCAAGCAACACTAAGACTGAAGAACTGAACTAGAACTGTGACTGAGATGTATCTGAAACTATGGGAGGTATCATCTAAACGATATTCCCTAATCTGAGATAATCCGGGTCCAACCTGTAACACCAGTTGGAAAGGTATTAATACCATGCCACGGTTGCTAACACTGGCTGTATGGATCCACTAAACTGATATCATGTCCAAAGTACTAAGGGTGTCAAGCCTGAACTGACGAGTGACCCCTGCAAGATAGTCAAGCCAAATCTGATAGGTGAATACTCATATCTTATGCTGGATACATAGTTCTAGAGTATATGGACTGCTACTAATGACTCTGCCTATCTGATTAGGAAGCTTTCATCCCTACCCTATCTCGGTGCTAAATCCTACTCCCAACTGAATGACACTAAAATGCTAGACTATTCTGAGTTTAGCTGCCTCTTTTGATAATTTTCATGATATAATCAAAAGTTCTTCTGAAGATACTGAGACAATATTAAGTAAACAGTGACGGTTTCGGGTATTCAATACCCCTGGGACTCAAACCAATAGTAGTAGCATGACACTAAAACATTGAAGGACATAGCATAAAGACTCATGTTAAATCAATTGCTCTTGTAGGTATTTTATCAAACACTTATAGATCATGGTTTAAAATAATCACAGAATTACTAAAGGACAAGCATAATTGACATAAAATTATCATGGAAAACACTAAGTCATGATTTAATTTGACAAATGATAACACTAAAACTTGAGGAATCGAATAACAACAATAACTTCATTAAAACATGGTATTAAATCAAATTTCATGGAGATTAATGGATGAAATCATGATTTAAAATCAAATTACTTAAAAAGATCATAACTTTATAATTAAAAAGGTTACTTGGGCTCCATGGATTAAAGGAATCCATGGATGAACATCTAACATACCTTAACGGATGAATTTCTTGAATTTCTTGTGTGAATTCTTGAGATTGCTCTTGGTTTCTTGAGAGCTAGGGTTTGTAATTTACAGAGAAAGCTCTTGAATTTTAGGGAAAATTAACAAAGAATGAACTTTTAAAACATTTTCAGGGATTAAGTTTTCTATCTGGGTGGATTAAAATAATGGGATAAGACTATTTTAACCCTGGATGAAATATTAGATTTACATGAAAATTTTCCATTTTGGGCCCCTGGCGTGACGCGGTGCTATCACACTGTGTCACTGGAAGCTGACAACTGGGAAACTGGTCTGTGGCGCAATGCGGGTAAATTGCGACCCTTCACTGATTGGGACCTGGAAATTGTCCGCGATGCAGTGGCATCGCGCTACAACACTAGAAAATGAGAAATGCCAAATTGGCCTATGGTGCGATGCACCAAAATCGTGATACCTCACTAGAAATTGACAATTTCTACTTGGACTCTCTCTATGATGCACTGATGGGTAAAATGACGGAGTTTAATGACAGAAAGTTAAAATTACCATAACTTCTTACCCGGTTATCAGATTTGGCCGAATTTTATATTGTTGGAAAGCTAATTGGATTTCCTACACAATGAAAGGCTCTAACTGAAAATTAATGAGCATTTCAGAAATTTTATATACGAATACTCATGCACTGGGACTTAGATTATGTGTAGGAGTGCCAAACCAAGTTTTTGTTAGATTGGATAGGGTATGAGATTTATGCTTGCACCAAGATCAATCAAAGCTTTTTAGAACTTGTGTGTCCCTATGGTGCATGGAATTGTAAAGGCACTGGGATCTTCTTTCTTCTCCACTATCACACTAGTCATGATAGTTCTACACCCATGAGTCACAGAGATAGTGTGACCCTCAACAAGACTCCTTTTATAAATGAACTGTTTAATAATCATAGCATATACCGGGATCTCTTTAATTGCCTCTAGAAATGGGATATTAGTTAATAAATTGCTAAGCTTTGCAAGAAATGTCTTGAATTTAGCATTGTCCTTCTTTGCTTAGAGCCTTTAAGGGAATGGAGCGGAACCTTCATGGTAGGCAATGGATCACTTTAGTTGAGGCAGAGTGTGATAAAAAGTTGAGTAGATATTTTCTCAATTTGAGTTTCCAATTACTTGATTGAGGTAGAGTGTGATAAAATTTTTTGGTTGATTTGCAAAAAGTCACCTTTCAATTCGCGTACCAACTTGTTTGTTCTCTCTACTCTCATCAAAATCCTTACTAACACATTCTCAGTCTTTAATTTTTTGAGATTAATGGAGTTGGATTCCTTACCCTTTGATCGGTTATGGGGTACATATATCGATCGTAGCACCTTTCCCTATCACGTCTATCCTACTCTCTTTCACGATCCTTTCAACCTTT
The DNA here is from genome assembly GCF_002878395.1 of Capsicum annuum. NCBI lineage: Eukaryota > Viridiplantae > Streptophyta > Magnoliopsida > Solanales > Solanaceae > Capsicum > Capsicum annuum. The sequence continues at coordinate 121,642,847 of NC_061111.1, forward strand.
ATTCCTATATTGCCTTTGATAGGTCGGGCGAGAACCCACTGAATCGTTAGCTAAATGCCAAATTTCTTCTTAAAGCCTTTTGGCCTCTTTTTCATCATAGCCTTTTAATTCTACGACATTCACCATTTTTGTGGGTGCACCCATCACATATTTCATTAGCAAATCTAATTGTTTCATCATTTTAGCCTTGTTTTTCTCCCTCTCTTTATCTTGTTTTCTTTGCCCTTTATCAAATATGAGGTGGTAAGAGACCCTTTAGCGTCCTCGGTGTCTCAGGTATGCCATCCTTGATTTTTCTTTATGACTTCCTCAGGAAAGTTTGTAGCCACATTGTAAGACAACTTCACAAGTGAACCCCATCCGCATTTTCCACCACAGTTTTATTTAGTCAATCCAAAGCCCGGTACAAGATTTGGAGAAGCATAATCTCTAGGACCTTTTGGTTGGGACATTGCATGAGATTCCCATTAAATCTCTCCTACACCACGTAAAGAGGTTCTCAATTCAGGTGATGAAAGTTCATGACTTTATCACGCAATTGAAACATCTTGGATGGTGGGAAGTATCGGTCTAAGAATGCCACGTTAAGTTCATCCCACGATGTGATTGACCTAGCTGGAAGAGATCGAAGCAACAATACTGCCTCACCCATAAGAGAAATTGGAACAGGCACAATCGTATGGACTGTTGTGATATGTAAGTGATATCGAATGGGATACAAACATTGACAAAATTCTTCATATGCAAGTTTGGGTCCTCATGAGCTTGACCCCTCAAAAGCCCCTTCATTTGAAGCATATGCAATATAATACTCGTAATGTGGAATACCCTGCTCCCTTGATTAGGTAGGATATATATGGAATTCATATGTCAAATGTCATAGAGTTGCTCCTCGTCATAAAGGGGACCATCAAATGTGTTGGCATTGCTTGCATGGTCGCTCATAGTGTCGTGGACACTATAAAATTCACCCACAAGGTAACAAAAACAATAAAGAAAGTTAATAAAAATCACAATCGCTATACCCAAAGCTACAATCAACACTGTACAAGTGAAAACTAAGTCTCACTCCCAAGAAATAACACCATTTTTATCATGCTCACCTATATCATAATTTTAATATAGGATGATTGCTGTTAATAAAGCTCAACTCACGTTGAGGTTGAATCGTCGAGGAATGAGTCTAGTCTAGAAATCCTATAGGTGTTGATAGTGTCTAAATATATGCTTATAGTGTAAGAAAAATGAAATACATTAATTAAAATGGGGGGAATTGGTTTTGAAAGTTTTTCTATCAAAATCAAATCAAAATACCAACTCAAAGTGACTATTGTGGTTAAGATTCCAATATGAGAAAAGTCTTGGGATTATGTCTTCCTCGGGGTATATAGTGCATGGGTTCATGATAATTCAGTGCAAATTCTAGTCATCAACTACATGGGCAAACTAGGTTAGAATATATTGAGGTTAATCTTTCAGCCAAACCTCAAAATTATCATCGATGGATCCTTTTGAATACCTCATGAATGGTGCAAGCAAACCCACTTAATACCTAAATCGAGCATCCCAATTTCTAGGAAGATGCCTAGGATCTAGCTAAATTTTAACTCACCCTTATTTCTAAGATGATTAAAAGAGCATAAGCTCAATCTAACTATTGTTCACTAATACCTTGTTTCCCATATCCCTCTTTGAAGGATGATACAGGATCCAAAAGTACACTCACATCTCTTTTTTATGGATAATGTGAGCTTTTGAAAATATGGGGTTTTAACCCACAAATCCCATCTAAATCACATGAGAATTAGTGAAACCCAAAAGTAATAACAAAGAATCTACACCAATTAATCACAACCCAAACATATTTGCACCCTATCTCAACATAATCCCAAGATAAATTGTTTATCTACTCATGAAGTTAGGAAGAAGAAATATACCAAATTGATTGTTCAATGTTTCCATTGAAATTGCAATCAATAGTAATCCAATATTCAACTTCTATTATGAGCAAAACTAATCTAGAAATTAACAACACTAAATTTCCCCAATTTGGTAGGGTTTACAAAATCCCAATTTCAATTTCAAAGTTGATGAATCCCTATTGGGAAAGGGTTTTAGCCTTTTAAGGGATTTGGGGTCGGCTACATAGTATTATAGAATTAAACATAGGTATAAACCCGTGATGCCACAATTTTAGCAATCCCATCATGAACTCCATAAGATCATCACAATTGCTGGCATTTGAACTAGCATGACTGACCGTGATCGTGGCCCTCAGACCGCCATTGTTGTAACTGAGACCATTTCCTACTTAGGGTCTTCAAACTTTTGCACTTCTCTTTTCTTACTTATCCCTTTAAAGCTCCATTCTACTTCTTTCCTTATCATTATATGTATAACTATGAAAGGTGGAAATTTATGCATTGAACTAACAAAGTTGTCTCAATCATAGCTTTAAATCATAGTAGTGTGCACAAATTTGGATGTAAATGAGTGATAAATTTACCACTCACCAACAATTAACCCCAAATCAATGTTGTGATCTCTTTTTTCCAATCATTAACTCTCTCCCAGCTTTGTTATGAATATAGGTTGGATGCTATCATTTACAATAATTAAGAAAGAAATAAGTATGTATAAAACCATAATGGATGCAACAAAATCTATCTAGAAGGATTGAACACTTCCTCTATATCATTATGTAGCCATGGTTCCCTCAACACTAGCTAAGGGAATTAGATGCTCATAACTGTAATAAAAACAAAGAGATTCATAATTGATGACATTCAAACAATATCACCATAATCAACAAATAAAATACAGTCTTTAACTAAATAAACAACCAAAATCAATACCAAGCAATCCATAGATCAAAATTAAATCTTCGAATCAAATATATGTTTGTAATTAGCTAGAGTGCATATAATAAGTAAAACATCAAAATAGTATTTATAGAATATAAGGAAACCCTAGGAAACCATTCTTGAATAAAATAGGAAAACTCAGGTTGGTGGCCACTTTCTGGGACACATACGGGCCGTAGGTGGCACCTTCGAACCTTAAGTGGTCCTACGTAGGTGCTCACTTTCTCCAAAATCTTTTGAACTCTACGGACTTGACTTTTCTACAACCTACTCTATCACCTAAATACCATAAGTAGTACCTATGGGTCGTAGGTGCCCTCCATAACTGATGGGGTCTTCTTTTCTGAAATTTTGAGTCTCTGGATCTTTTAATTTCTGAAACCTACTTTGGCATCTACGTACCATAGCTGTCACACATGGGTCATAGGTTCCCACTTCAGTGGCAAAAAAATTCAACTTCAACTCATTTAGTCCAGAATAGTCCCAAAACCTAATTTCCTGCAAAACATAACATAAAACGCCTCATATCTAATAAAAAAAACCTAAGCAACTTACATATTTTCATTGTTTTTAGTGATAAAAGTGTTATGAATCCATACCACATCAAAACCCTCAACTTAGAACATGTTCTTGTCCTCAGGCAACATAACAAAACAAAAAAAAACAACGCTTAACTAGGATAACTCTAAGCTATCTATGGTAGTCAATCAACACTTTAATGTCAAAAACAATACCCCTTCCTATTACAACAATTCAAAACCAATTGTGCTTAGATATCAAGAACAACAATGTCACACAAAGGAATCAAGATATGGCATTACATTAGTAAAAGACAACCATACATATATACAAATTACATTACCTAGACAAGTAAGTAGCTAGCAATACAACCCGTTTGGCCTCACAACAAAGAAGTCCCACTCACTTAAATGAAATAATGCTTGTAAATGAATGAATGGTCAAGAGACACTCAAACTCATAACATAAGTTCCACCAATGCACATCAAATACCATAGGCTTGCCCTTATTTTCTTTACCTTAGTTTTCAGAAAGTTAAGTTGGGATCACTATATGACTTTATTCGGCTTATAATATAGGCTTGGGGGATGTTGTAGTACATATAGATATATTTAGTGACTAAGATTCCTTGGCACTAAACTTACTTTGGGGTCCACTCTATCAGCCAATTTTCTTTTATTCAGCCTTATTTGTCCCATTTTATTCTTTTATTACACATTCAAGTTGGGTGTGGCTTCTTTTATTCATACTTTCTTTTTTTTTCCTTTTTTCACATTTTCATTTCTTTTCCTTTTTTCTACCACACCCATCCCTACTTTCTTTTTTCTTTTTTACCCTTATTTATACCCTCTTTACATTATGCACCTCTATGAAGCCACCCTAAAAGTAGGTGATTTGCCTAAGTTAATGTGCACAATGTCCAAGGAGGACCAGTGCCAAAAAAAGATTATTATAACACAAATAGGAAGGTGAAAGGTGTAACAAGAAAAATAGGCTATAAGTCTCAAAAATAGGGATTAGGGGATCTTTATTCGCTCATGGAAGGTTATTTAGGCTAAAAGATCACTATTATCAATAACGACCTATGATCATTTCCTAAGAAACTATCCTACATCCTAGGAAAGACTACTGGGCAAGTTTTAGATTTAACACACAAAGGGACTAAGGGGTATCTCTCACACATATGGCATAAAGTCATATCACGAGCTACTACCTATCCAATTCATGCAATTATTAGCTGTGATTATCATGTCTCTAATACTATTGCCATAACAAAATCCATAATGGTCATACTTATGTACATTCACACAGTTCTAAAAAAAATAATTTGGAGGGGTATCATTTTTCTCAAAAATAAACAAAAACATGTCAACTGCCTTTGATACTTACAAATATCCTAGTTACACAAAAACACAACACAATACAAAACAAAACACAATACAAAATAAAAATTAACCTAGACATGTTGGTTCTACACCCATACCGCGGTCTATAGGAAAAAGAGCACGAAAATAAAAACCCAGGGCAGCTATAGTATACCCCACCCCCAACTAAAAGACTATGTGTTGTCCCTAGTAAATATAAATAATGAAAAGTAAGGGAATGATGACATAGCTGGGATGGACTAGGTATCTGTATCTGTCATGGAAAATATTACCATAGACCTTGGGTTGCCTCCCAAGCGGTGCCTAATTTAATATCGCTTCATGACTTAGTTACCTCAGCTACTCAGACTTCGCCAAGGATGACCTCATCAATTATCTTCACCGCTTTAAGATTACCTAAATAATGAGTCACACGCTGCCCATTAACTTTGAAGGAGGTTTTACCATCTTTTTCAACTCTACAACACCATGAAGGAATGCTCTAACCACGGTGAATGGTCCAGACTACCTAGACTTCAAATTGCTAGTAAACAAGTGATGTTAGGAATTATAGAAAAAGACTAAATCACTGAGTTTAAACACCTTTATATCTATCTTCTTGTTATGATATAGGTTCATTCTTTCATTGTATATAATAGAGCTTTTATAAGCATGGAGCTGGGATTCATCAAACTCATTCACCTTGCTCAACCTCATCTTAGCTGCATTATGCTACCCAAAATTCAGCTATTTCAATGTCCATAGTGCCTTATGTTAATGTTCGAATGGCAACGGACATGACTTGCCGTATACAAGATGATATGGGGAAGCACCTATGGGGATCTTAAAAGTTGTTCAGTTGACCCCCAAAGAATCATCTAATTTCCTTGACTAGTCTTTCCTGTTAGCATTCACAGTCTTCGCTAATATGGACTGGATCTCTCTATTGGAGACCTCAACCTACCATCTTTTCAGAGAATGATAAGTTATTGTTACTTTATGTTTTACACCATATTTGTCCAGCAGGGCCTTAAATAAATAATTTTAAAAGTGGGATCCACCATCAATTATAATCACACGCAGAGTACCAAATTGAGAAAGTATGTTTTTCTTTAGAAAGGCCATGTCACTTATACCTTCATATTTTAGAAGTGCAACTACGTCCACCCATTTTGAAACATAGTTAACCACCACCAAAACATACATACCATAGGAGCACACAAACAGGCCTATGAAATCAATCCCCCATATATCAAATATCTCTAACACAAAAATAGGTGTCATGGGGAGTTCATGGCATCATTAAATATTGCCTTGATGATGACACTGGTCATAGGTTTGTGTAAAATTATGGGCATACTTTATATTTCGGCCAATAAAACCTACACTATTGAATTTTATAAGTTGTTCAAGTATCACCATGATGACCCATAACTGATGATCAATGACAAGCCTCAAGAATGCTTATCATCTCCACCTCAGTGATACATCTATGAATCACACCATACATAGAAATCCAAAAAAAGTAAGGCTCATCCCAGAATAACTTTCTCACCTTATGCATAAACCTCTTGCGCTACTGGAAAGATAGATCTTTGAGGACAAGATCACTAGCCAAATAGTTGGCAAAATCAGCAAACTAGGGGATTACGTCTTGAGATGCTTCCAAGACTCATTCATCTAGAAGAGTATCATCTATTTAACGATTATACCATACTTACTTCATTGCATCCTTCTCAATCCTAGACAAGTGATCTGCAACTTGGTTTTCAGTGCCTTTTCGATCCTTCACTTCAAAGTCAAACTCGTAAAGCAAGAGAACCCAATGAATGAATCATGGTTTTGAATCTTTTTTCAACATCATATACCTCAAGGATGTTTGGTCAATGTGAACTATGAGTTTGGTCCCAATCAAATAAGATTGGATTTTTTCGAATGCAAAAACCACCACAAGAAACTCTTGCTCTATAACTTATAGTTTTAATTTGCAGCGTTTAATGCCTTGATGGTATTATATATCGGATAAAGGATCTTTTCTCTTCTTTGTCCTAGGACATCACCTAAGGCCACTCTACTTGCATCACACATTAATAAAGGGACACAATGATAGTAGCCGAAATCAACCGCTCCTTAAGGAACTTGAAGGCTTTGAGACATGCAACATTTAAATACAAATTTCACCTTTTCTACTAAAAGCTTGCGTAGAGGATTTGCAATTTTAGAAAAGTCCTTGTGAACCTCCTATAAAAGCCTACATGGCTTAAAAAGCTTTGTGTAACTTTAACTAGTAATGACAACTTTTTAATTACCTCAATATTTTCTCGGTCTACCTCAATACCCTATTTTGAGATCTTGTGCCTGAGAACTTTTCCTTTCTTGACCATAAAATGGGATTTCTCCCAATTCAATACCAAGTTGTACTCTTCACATCTCTATAGTGCATTGGCCAGATGGTACAAACAATCATCAAAGGAGTCCTTAACTACCTAAAATTCATCGATGAAGATCTCAACCATGTTCTCTACCATGTTAAAAAATATAGACATCATGCATTATTGAAAAGTGGAAGAAGCATTGCATAATCTGAATGGCATTCTCTTGAAAGACAAAGTGTTGTTAGGGAAATTAAATGTCATTGTTTCTTGGTCCTCGGGAGAAATAGTGATCTTATCGTAACCTGAGTACCTATTAAAAAAACAATATAAACCCCGACCTACTAGTCTATCAAGCATATGATCCATGAAAGGCATAGGGAAATGGTCCTTTTGTGTCCAAGTATTCAGCGTCCTATAGTCCATGTAAAGACTTCAACCAGTCACCAAACTTGTTGGCATAAGTTCATTCTTCTTATTAGGAACCACTGCGATTCAACCCTTTTTGGCATATGTTGAGCAGAGATACTCCACTTTTTGTCTACAATGGGGTAAACTACTCCAACATCTAACTATAAATAATTTCTTTATACACAACTTCCTGCATATGAGGGTTCAAGCTATGCTGATTCTCAGTACTGGGTACGCATTGTGGCTCAAGCTGTATTTTATGAGTACAAATACATGGTGAAATTCCTACAATATCTGCTATGGTCCACCCAATGCCTCTTTTGAACCTCTGCAATATAGATATCAATGCTTCAACCTGTTAGTCTACCAAGTCTACAACAATGAGAATGCATACTATAAGTGAGATGGGAGAGCCTTCAATTCGAAAATTGGAGGATCTATTTTTGTAGATCAAGATCCAGCTTTTCTTAGAGCATAACTTTAATAACCTTTACCATGCAATGTGTTAGCCATCTCATCATATTTTTCAATGACATTGCTCTCAAAACTTATGATTACTGCTATTAATGCTTTGACCCCAAGTCTCTCTTCAATGGGAACAAACCCTATGTCAACATCATTATCAATAGTGTTTATCATCTACACTACCCGCATATTATCTAGCTTCTGCACTGACTGATACACATAAAAAATCAAGTACTTATTATTCATTCTAAACATTTTCCGCTCTAACTCCATATTTATCAATTCCTTACCCGTGCATAAGAAGGAGCTACCCAATATAATAGGGTCGTGAAGGTCCACCTCATAGTTAATAATTATGAAATCAGCTAGGAATATAAAGGATGCCACCCTTACTACTACATTATAAAAAACACCATCAGTTTCTTCATAGATGAGTCGACCATCAACAATTTCATAGATGTAGGTTTGAGTACTCCCATCCCAAACAAATTGTATACAAATAGTATCATTAAATTGATGTAGGCGCCTAGTCACATAAATCCTGACTAATGTTAAAGGGCCTAATAAAACACAAAATAGTGAATGATATGGGGTCCTTCTTCTCCACTAAGGGTAACGAAGTGATCAGACTACAATAATACACATTATCATTAGGATCATTGACACTTCCCTTATCATTACCATTATCAAACTATAAATCAATATCTATAAACCTCTCAAATTTTATCTCAGGTATCTCATCAGTCATATCACTATCATTCCTCGACTCTTCAATAGTAGGTATAAGGAGATAAAATATTGTACCACCACTCCTAGTGATAAAGAATAGATAATGACTGGTATTTGTAGGATTTTGAACTGTGATGCTTAGAAGGGTACATGGCTTCCTCTGATTAAAAATAGCAGACATCTACCTAAATTGCTGGTAACTGCTTGATTATAGTTGCATAAGACTCAACATTCTAGGTCAGACCTAAGATATCAGCCTTAATATCTTTAAGGCATGTTTCATGATTTTCTTGACCCTTAACCAGCTTGGAAAACAACGCCTTCATTCTTGATTCAGTATCACGATTGCCCGATGGAATATACCTATCTCATTTCTCTTTGTAGTCATCTTTTCTTCTCCAATCACTATTATACTCCCTACTATAATCTCTATATCTATCTCCATAATTATTTTGACCTTGGTTTCCTTTCCTCATTACTTGGAAACATACCAATTTGCGATCATCATACTTAGCCTACTATTCCAAGTCAAACTCATATGCTCTATAGGGTGCACCCTGTGAACCTACCGCATATTTCTTCTCAGAATTCACTATTGCGAACTACTTCTTAGCAAATTAATATCATTTCTAATTTGCACAATCTCTTGTACCACAAAATCATCAGACACTCTGTAGTTGTCGAGAACCCCCAATGGCATAGTGCCAACACCCTTCTCTACATCTCGAGTATGCTACCCTCGACTGGTGAGAGAGATCTAGTCTAAAATATCAGATGGTAATTTAAAGAATAAACACATGAAATATCCTCTAATGATTGTATCTGCCATGGCTCTAGAAGTAATGTTCCAGTCTCTAAAAAATATCTGTAGAAAATTTGTCCCAGAAATGAGATGATTGGGGACTATGCTTAACTTCTTCTTAAATCGAAACTAAGCCTTGTACACTGATTCAGAATATAGTTGTCTAAAGTTTTATATCTCATCTTTTAAATGCAAAATTCTTAATGAAGGAATGAAATAGTCTATGAATTTCCTGCTCAACTCATGCCAAGTGGTAATCAATCCTCTAAGAGGTTACCCAAACCACAAAAAACCTTCTTCAGTCAATGAAAAGGGGGATAACCTCAATCTGGGTGTCTCCTGATCCATCCTAAGTATAGTGTAAGAAGTGCAGATCTAAAGAAAATTTGAAAGATGCATATTTTCACTATCTATAGAAAAACCCGTAAACTCACCTTTCAATTTTAAGAGCTGAATCATGGCACTACTTATGTTAAACTTAACACCTGGTGGTAAACTATGAGGAATGATAGCTCCAATTTCTACTGGCTCAACATATACCATATCCTTATCATCGTCATATTGCTAAAAGTACTGGCATGCTAGGATCACTTAAGATTGACCACCTCAAAATATATCCCAATTACCGTCGAGTGTAACTCGATGATCAACTAATGGTCTCTACTTATCTAGCTATGCCTCTCGAGCTACATACTGAACCTCAGTATCCCTTCTCCAATTTGCTTTTAAATCTGCAAATGACTATTCCATTTTTTAATCAGTTATGTCTTCAACTTCTACTGAAGGAGGTGGAGGAAAAACATTAGGATTATCCCGTACTCCATCAAGATGGCCAAGACGTACTTGTTCCGTCATTGTATAATAAGGCTTTAAGATTCTCTCTATGTTTGGATGTATTGTGTGTAAGGGATTGCCTTGACTCTTAGTGTTAGGCATACACCAGCATACACTCAACTAAAAATGAAAAAAAAAAACCAAAAATGTTAGCAACAACTCAACACCATAATCCCTAACAACAGCACCAAATATTTGATCAATGCCCAAACTACACCTCAATTCTAGAATCTATCGAAAGAAGTAAAAATAAATGGGGATTTATAGTAGTAATCTAGAACAAGTAACCAAACCCAAAAGCTTTGGTTGTAAATAGTCAAAAAATGAACACTAGGCTTGTGATCCCCCTGGCTTCTAACTCAGTAGGCTTCTGGTAAATATTTGTAAATCAATACAAATCAATCTTAAGATCAAAATTGAATTGTGGAATCAAATAAATTTTTGTAAGTATATAGAGTACATAAATTTACAAAAAATGTCAAAATGGTATTTATAGAATAAAGGGAAACCCGATGAAACCATTCCAGACCAAAAGAGGAAAACTAAGTTCGGAGGCCACTTAGTAAGCCACCCATGGTCCGTAGGTGGTCCAATGTAGGCACTACCTTCGACCAAAAATTTTTAAGATCTTTGGACTTAAAACTTCTATAACCTACTCTATCACCTACAGACCATAGGTGCCCTCCGTAACTGAATGGGTCTTCTTTTCTGTACTTTTTAGTTTTTGGATCTTCTAATTTCTAACACCTACTTTGGCACCTATGGACTATAGGTAGAAAATATGGGTCATAGGTGCCCATTTCAATGGCCCAAAACTTCAACTTTCACTATTTTCTTCAGAATAGTTCCAAAACCTAATTTCTTCCAAAACATAATACTAAACCCATCAAATCTAACAAAAAGACCTGAGTAACTTTCATATTATCATCATTTTAAGAGTCGAAAGTGCTATGAATCCATAGCACATCATTCAAAAACAGCCAATATATACTTCATACCATATGATCTCATAAAGGGACCCATGAAATCAATTTCCCATGCTTCCATGAGGAGCTCATGCTTCCATAGTTGACATGGGGAGCTCATGCTTACATGAGATACCTTCTTGGCTCTGGTATTGGTCATAAGAACGAGCATAGTCCTATGCATCTTTGTAAATGGTCGATCAATAGTACCCATAGTACAAGATCTTATGGTCCATACGAGTACCACCATAGTGACCCCCAACTAGGGACGAGTGGCAGGCCTCAATAATATGCATCATCTCAATATTGGGAATACACCTTCGAAGGATACCATCGGCACATAGTCAAAAAATAATTCCTCATCTAAGAAAAACTTACATACTCATGCATAAATTGATTTCTCTGTGAAATGATAAGTCTTCCTAGATGAGGTCACTTTCCACATAATTGGAATAATTAGCAAACTAGGGGATTAAGTCTTGTGATGCTAGCAAGACCTGCTCATCTAGGAAAGTATCATAAATATCATCCCCTAGTTTGAGCATTGCCTCCACTTCTAGGAAGGATAGATGGTCCGCAACCTGATTCTTTTTACCCTTTCGATCCTTGACCTCAAAATTAAATTCCTACAACCGTAGTACCCACCAAATAAACCTAGGAATTGCATCCTTCTTTTCCATAAGGTACCTCAATCTTGCATGATCTATATGTATAATGATTTTGGACCCAATCAAATAGGTCCAAATTTTCTCAAAAGAAAAACACCATCGCAAGCAAATCTTGCTTAGTCATAGTATAATTTTTCTATGTAGGGTTGAGTGCTTTGCTAGCATAATATATTGGATAAAGTACTTCATCGCATCTTTGGCCTAGGAAAACTCCTAATACCACACCACTGTCATCACACATCACCTCAAATATAAGAAACTAGTCTAGAGATACAATGATAGAAGAAAAAATTAATATCTTTTCTAGGCATTCAAAGGCCTTGTTATACGCATCCTCAAACATAAACTCCGCCTCTTTTTCCAATAACATGCACAATAGATTTACAATTTTTGAGAAGTCCTTGATGAACCGCCTATTGAAACCTCCATGACCAAAGAAACTTCTAATACCCTTAATAGAAATAGGTGGAGGCAATTCTTCAATCACCTCAATCTTCACCTAGACAACCACTATACCATTCATTAAAATCTCGTGCTCTAAGACTATACCCTCTTTCACCATAAAGTGATACTTCTCCTAATTTAACACCAAGTTATACTCCTCATATCTCTGAAGTACATTAGCCAAATGGGCCAAACAATCATCAAATGAATCACCCACGATTGAGAAATTATCCATAAAAACCTTTATATTATCCTCAACCATATCAAAAATGGACTTCATACAATGCTGTAGACCTGCTTAATCTAGAACAGAACGTGCAAAAGTGGCAGGATAATTACAAAGTTTAAAAGGCATCCTCTTTAATACAAATGTACCATATAAACATGTGAAAGTGGTCTTCTTTTGGTCCTTAGGGGAAATAGAAATATAATTAAACCATAAATAATCATCATGAAAATAACACCATCCTCTACTTGAGAGATGGTCTAACATTTGATCCATAAGTGGTATAGGAAAGTGATCCTTCCACGTTTAAGTGTTCAATTTTTGATAATCAATACAAACACTCCATCCATAACTAGTCTCATGGGCACCAACTCATTCTTCCCATTTTGGACCATAGTGATCCCACCCTTTTTCAGCATACTCTAAACTAGGCTCACCCACTTGATTTCTAAAATAGGGTAAATCACACTCGTATCTAACCATATAATGATCTCCTTCCTCAGCACCTCTTGCATAGATGGATTAAAATGATGTTGATGGTTGCCAGGTACACACCCCCGATTCTAATGGAATTTAATGCATAATTATTCTGGGTAGAATATTGACAATATTTGTAATGGTCCAACCTATGGCCCTTTTAAACCTATGCAATACTGAGATCAAGTATTAACTAAATTAGCTGAAATAATACCCGATAAGGTAATATTGGCCTCCAAAATGCATAACGTAATTGATAAGGGGGCTCTTAATTCTAGACTACTGGTTCCTCAATAGATGTCGAGCTAGTAGGGTCGCTCTATTCTTGAAGTTCAAATCCAACTTCTTTGGCGCATAAGTATAAAATCCTCTACTAATAAGAGCACCCACCATCTCATCACACCTATCAATGCAATCATTATTAAAGTTTATGATCTCTACCGCTAATGCCTCTATACCAAGTCGCTTCTCAATAAATGCAGTCAATGTCTCTTCATCAATAGTAGCTACCACAGACACCACTGTCATATCTTTCAGCTTCCATATTGACTAGCCCATATTAAAAATTACCTATTTGTCATTGAGCCTAATTTCATATGTGACATCTCCATGTCAACTAATGCCCTACCTATTAGTAAGAAGGGATTTTCTAAGATAATAAGAGCACCGAATCCATCTCACAGTCAAGAATTATGTAATCAACTAGGAATATGAAGAAATTTTTCTTAACCACAACATCACACAAAATACCAATTATTTCTTTATTGTCTAGTCAGCCATGAATAAACTCATCGACATGAATTTAGGTGTATCCAACCCCAGCTGCTTGTAACCCACTAGCGATATCATATTTATGCTAGCTTCTAAGTCACACGATACTTGTGCAAAATTCAAAGACCCAATAGTACAAGTAACAATGAAAGATCAGGGGTCCTATTTCTTCTCAACCAAAGACTGGGAAGTAATAACACTATAATAGTGCATATTATTAGCGAGCACCAAACTCACTGTCCTCTTCTTCTTCACTATGTCCTTCGTTCACTTTGTATAACTAGGCATCTTCTCCAATGCTTTAACAAAAGGGATATTCACATCTATATCCTTCAACAAAGACATAAATTTTTGATATTTCCCTTATTCATGCCTATTCTTCACCCTTTGAGGAAATTGTGGAGGTGGTCGAGGAATGGTCTTTAAAAATGGATTAACTTTTTTACCTTTTCTTATATTAGTTTCAATTCTTTTCTCAACACCATTCAATTTTTGTGACGTCTCAGCATCAGTGACCAACATATTAGTTTCATCTTTGTGTGCATCTTCAAGATCAATAGTATCATTCCTAATCTCATCAACTATCGGCACAAGAGGATCGATAGTATTCTTACCACTCTGAGTGGTGATGGTTAAACAATGATCGTCATTATTTCAATTCTGCATAGTATTAGTCAAAAGAGTGCCCGATTAATGTGATTTGGTTTAGCCTACATCTGACCAAATTGGAGCTCTAGTTGTTTAACCACAATTGCATACAATTCTACCACTTTGCTCAATGCTAAATATCTTCTATAATTTCTTTTAGGTAACTCTCTTAATTCTCGGAACCATTAACCAACTTAGCAAGTAAAGTTTCCATCCTCAAATCAATATCACAGTTCTCTAGTGGAACATACGCACCACTCTTCTCCTTATGGTCATCTTTTTACCACCAGTCACCATCTGTTTCAATGTTTTGATCCTTATACTTTCCAATATAATAGTTCATACCTAGATTCCTTCGCTTGATGTTCCAAGATTACTGATTGGGCCCTTGGATTGGAAACTCACCATCTTTTTATCTAGGTAATTAGCATCCTCTTTAGAATCAGACTCATCATGTTTAGTTGGCTAACCTCATGCCCACCATATTCACATTTTTAGCATTCATAGTTGCGAATTACTTGGTAAATAAACCAATCTCTATTCTTATTTGTGCCACCTTTTAAGCCACTCTCTTATCTATGATTGTTTTCTTATTGGTAGAACCAATAAATAAATACCGACTCCTCCTTTTGCCTCTCGAGTATGACACCCTTGGTTGGTATTAGAGACTTGATCTAAAATCTTCATTGCTAGCTCCCAACGAATGCTCACAAAAGTCCAACTAGTAATAGTGTCAGAAACGGCTTTGGTGCTCATGTTCATGGATCTATGAAATATCTTAAGCAAATTTCTCCCTAAAATTATGTGATTGGGTACAGTTATGAACTTCTTGAACAGCAACCATCTTTCATACAATGTCTGAAATTGAAATTTCTTGATATTATATATCTCATCCTTAGACTGCAACATTCTGGAAGGTGGGAATAATTGGTCCAAGAACAATTTTGGCAAGTCATTCCAAGTAGAGATGTACCTAAGAGGTGGTTACTCCAACCATAATATCGCTTCACCAGTAAGAGTGAATAGGAGCAACTTGAGTCTCAAAGTATCTTGACTCACCCCAGGTAAATTATATAAGGTGCAAATCCCATAAAAATTCACGATATGTAAATTTTCATCATCTATCGGTAGACCAGCAAACAAACCCTTTAGATTCAATAACTTGATCATATCACTTTTAATATAAATCATTAACCCCTAGGGCAACTCAGAAGGATGATAACTCATATCTCGACAAGGTTAATATACCCCAAATCTTCTTTTGGATCATCATATGATGGAAAGAATGGAAATTCTAGGGGCTCTTGAGTTCTATATTTTTTAGCTCAGTCGAGTTCTGTTTGACTCTTTTCTTTCTATCACACCCTATCCTCTTGAGGTTCATGATAAGAAGCAACATTCCTCCTCATATTTTTTTCAACCAATAGTCGTGCAGTGGTTTGCCTAGATATTTCCTGAACACCTTGTAGAGTTTGAGGATTCAAGAGATCTATGTCATCATGAACTCCATGCTCATGTCCTACCATCCTATGATTTTGTTGTAGGGTTATTTCAAGCTCAGGATCAAGTGGGATTAAAGGATTTCCTTGACTCCGAGTACTGGGCATACACCATTATAAGCCCCAAGAATAGTAGAAAGTATGAAAACCAACAACCTATACAAATTTAATCAATCAATCTATAATTATATTCCTCGGCAACGGTGCAAAAATTTAATGTTGCCTAAGATTACACCTTTAAGACAGTATAATGTGGTTGCTGTCAAATATATAACACCACAAAGGTTGGGATCGAACCAATAGGGAATAGGCCAAATCTTTATCAAAAACATTCTGAAGTAGCTGAAAAGGTGTTAAAAATTAAATAAGGGAATTTAGTGAGAACGGTAACAGTATTAATCATTCCTGATTGCTTTAGGTTGAAATCAATATGAGATGAATACTAGGACTATGTTCCGCCTGCCTTCCTAACACCATAGACTTATTGTGCTTCGTAGAACTATCTTAATGTCTTTATGCAAAATCTGACAAGATATGTATCACTAACTATCTTGTGAATGCCTTTGGTAAATTTCACTCATCACCATTTTAGTCTCAGAGTGTTTCCTTACTAATCCTTGTCCTAGATCTTAGATTAATTATTACCTTTTGAGTCTTAAGATAATTAGATGAAGGTTGATATCTTCGAATTACTGTTGTGATGTTCTTTTCCTAATATTTACCTCTCTTTTGGAGTAAGTATTGAATACAGGTAGGTTAGGAATGTCTACTGAAGTTATGAAAGCAATCATACTAAAGAAGATCACTATAAATGGACGAATATCAATAAAGAACGACTTTGCACTTCCTTCACTTTATTAGTCCACGAGATTTCCCACTATTCTAGTTAGGTGGTTTAGCCGCTCATATTTGCAAGAAAATCTATTAAACTCATGAAAGAAATCATATGAATAATCTTACAATAATTGAAGAATAGAAACTAGATTCTCAAATTAATAACCAGTCGTAAAAACCAAGAATAATGGATTCCAAGATTAATAGGGTATGTTCGAATTTATATAGAGTTGTGAATACAAAGAGTGCATAAATTAATACAAAACATCAAAGGGGTATTTATAAAATACATCAAAACCCTAAAATTCCCAACCAAAATGAAAAAGGAAAATCGGGTCGACAACTACTTACGGACCCACTTACTATCCATAGGTACTGCCTACAAACCTAAGAAAGTTTGTAAGTCATAAAAGGAATCAACAACTTTTAGGTCTTCCACGTATGATTGTATTTATGAGGGGTGTAAGTACCACTTATTTGCTATAAGTTAGCCTTTATAACTATCTGACCAAACTTCAGATTTCAGAACTTCAGGATAATTTTTCTATGACACTTACATAGCCACTTATGATGGTCGAAAGTACTACTTACAGTCCGTAAGTGGGTCCGTAAGTGTCCTCTAGATACTTTACTTTTTACTCCTCTTTTGCACCAGAACCTAGTTTCTTGCAGAACAAAATTAAATATGTATCACATCTAATAAAAAGGGCCTAAGTCTTGCATATTTTCTAGTTTAAGCATCGAAAGTTCCATGAAATCATGGCACTTGAAAGAATGAACCCCAAACTGGTCAACCTCAAAAATGATTTACATAGAGAGGGATAGACAATGTTAAAAGCTCCGCAACCCAGGAGGAAAGTCCAATAATCTTAAACCTAGAAATAGACAGTACAGCCAATTACCATATCTAGAATCATAATTGAACCACGAATCCAACATACCTTAACTGTCATAACCTACCTAATAATTAGTCTATCCTCACCAACTAAAGAAGAAAATGACCAGCCTTACCCCCTAGAAGAGAGAAATTGTCCAACAAAGCTAGCTTCCCAAGCCAATGAACAAGAACCGCAAGAAAGGGAAATTCTAACTACATTTTACTAGTCTAGTTGTCAATCGAGCGAAGATCGATAAACATCAAATAGTACAAATAATAACAAGAACAATATAAACATCAATATAATAGATAGGTGGTGCCCAAATATGAAAATCAACAACAAGTACCACTATAGGGCCATAAGAAAGCCAATATGCCATGGTATATGGGACTTGAACCCAAATAGTACACCCTCAGGGAAATATTACACTGGTCCACTCTATCCACAACTAAAAGAAATAATCTATAAGGGTTGACATATAATCATGAACTCAATATCAGGGGACACAAAAATCAATATAAACCTACCAAGGTATACAATCATCATAGGTATGGGAACCCCAATACAGTTAAATAAAAAGGTAAAGGGAGCAAATAAAAAGGCATACCTATCATGGTGAAACTCAATGTCACATGCCTTACATGTTTGACGTAGAATAAATTTGAATGTGTCCAAACTCAAACTGACCATCTGTATCACAAACTATGGCACTAAGCACACTGTCTTTGACAAAAGGTGCCACAACACTACAAGACTCATCTATATAATCTAAATAACTAATAATTCTATGTTAGGGACACTCTTTAGACACGTTTCCTATATCGCCACAACAAAAACAAGCTCTTGGAATACTCTGAGCTGCTGCCCCTTCGAATCTAGAATGACCACATTGATATGAAGACCCGTACCAAATACTCCCAAAGTTTTGAATAGAACTCTGACAACGGTGATCACCACAACTAATTATAAGGCCACCCAAAGTCTGAAACACTACTTGTATAGAACCTATATGGTGTAGGTGAAGATGACCTCCATTATGAGTATCCTCACTCCCAAATATAATACCAATAGCACTATACAAATGATATGTTCTCTTACCCCTGCCTCCCTAAGTCTCAATACATGATCTCTCAATGGCCCTTGCATGGTTGACAACCTGAGAGAAAGAAGACCAAACTGATATCAAGTGCGTTGATGTCAAATAGAGTAGCAGTGCTAATCCTATTATAAATCTATGCATCATATCATTCTTTGAATGATATAAAATAAAAATACGCATAGCCTACTCAAGAAACTCAATCTCATACTCTAAAATTGACAAGGAACCCTAATGAACACTAACAAACCCAGCTTTTTCATGAAAACTGGTCGATGTACCAAATGCCATCCCTAGCTGTGAGGTATCTAAAAATAAGATGAGATACCTAATATTGTAGCAATCACAAGATCCATTGGATCATAGGTTGGCCAAAATACTCTAACTGATGTTGAAGATCAATAACATCTATCCCTAACCCCTAATTTAAACACTGCA
Organism: Capsicum annuum; assembly: GCF_002878395.1. Taxonomy (NCBI): domain Eukaryota; kingdom Viridiplantae; phylum Streptophyta; class Magnoliopsida; order Solanales; family Solanaceae; genus Capsicum; species Capsicum annuum. Next base: position 121,662,151 of record NC_061111.1, read on the forward strand.
CTTATGATCTGGAAACATATAATGAAGTCCAATCTGTATCTATCTACAACCCGCATCCTCTATCTAGGACAGAATAGAGAATAGGAATGTACTTGAGGCTTATAGAAATATGGACACATGATAAGGAGTCAAGAATAGAATTACCTAAGAATACCCTATAGACTCCCAATGATAGGTTATGAATATCTCTTCATCGATTTGCAGGACTCTACTAGGCATTTAGCTCTTTTACCAATACACTGATCAACAAAGCTTTGATACCAATTCGCCATGACCCATTTTTATGGGTCATGATGGCACCTACTATAACCCACCAGTTGGTAAGCCAAACCCGTAGTCTAGAACTAGTAGTAATAGACTACCAAGGGAAAAGAAGGAATAAGGCAAAATAAAGTACATAAATGACTAGAATAAAAAAGATAGTCCAAAAACATGGTGAAATAGGTATAAAAGTTTCTAATAAAAGCAGACTACAAAATGAATTATATAAAGACTATACTGATACAACCTATCTATGAACACGACATAGAGATTAGTCTAGAACATAAGAGGGAAAATAGTAATATTCCAAACACCAGGTACTCACCCTCCATCTCCAAACCATAGCTACTCTACATGATGCACAGAATAATGTCAAGAACTTATACTATACTCCAAAGGTTGTAAAATTATAGTATAAGTAGCACACACGTGGTACTCAGTAGGCAACAATTGACTGAGCTCCAATGATAGTGTAAATATAAATGACATGAGAGCAGGAATGTAAATTATGCTCAAATATCTTGAGAACTAACACAATAAAAGAAAAGAGGCAATAAGGATAAACTATCCTATTCTAGCCATACTTAATAATCGAAGCACTATACCATATATTCCAAGCCTATACACAAATAAATAGTAGATGAAGAATGTATAATAGTATATAAGGACAAAGAATGGATATACAACATGAACACATGATGGAAGGGACGAATACATAGTTATATGATAGCTACATATATAAATGTATGTACATAAACATGGCTAAACCAAAGGTACCATCTAAAGTAGCGTTACTAATATCTTAAGGCCTCCTGAATCATAGTAGGAATCAATGGCATCAAAAGCAGGGCCTCGAATCCATATGTCCAAACATGAGATAATTATCCATAATAAAGAAACTATAAAGAAAAGAATTACAATCATACCTTGAATCTCAATACCAGTACAAAATGACCTATCACAAAATAACAATAATAATAACAAAATGCAGTAACTGGCTTGATCGAACAAATAATACCTAAACTGAGCCCCATGATACAAAAGGTCCAATCAACATACAACACACCAAAAGCAATACTTAGCATTCCTTCATAAGGCTTATAGATATAGGCACATACTAGTGATAGGAAATATGTATGCAAGGATGAATATAAATTATAATCCATACTAATATAACCAAACTATGTACCATAATGTTACCCAGTGTATACATATCCTTCAGCACCATGACCCACAAAGGCAAGAACTATAACAACTACTTTTCTCTGGTACGATAACCCACAGATGAAAAGGCCCCTAGGGTGTCCGAGAGCACCACGTACACTGACCTTGTCCAGATTCAGGATTTCCAATAACCATCATCGTCATCAATCTACTCTGTCCAGTACTAGAGATTCATATATAAAAATACATAGGCTAGAACTGTGGCTAAAAGTGTGGAAGTCCATAAATCCATTGCACAGGTTAAACTATAGGACTAATTATCATAAAAGTAAAGAAATAGTTGGAATCTCTCTCAACCAAGGTAAATAGTTAGAAAAACTGTGGACCAAAATCTATCTCGATAAAATCTCTAAAACATGATTTTTAGTCTCAAAGTGTTAAAAGTTATCCATTAAAATGGTACAATTTTCATAATGAATGAACCTATTTTATAAGTAAAAAGTGGGAATAATCCCCTTTTATAGGAAAATAGTAGTAAAACCATATTTTTAATTAGAATTATACCATTTTAGTGGGCATGAATGTACCAAATCTATTCATACATCACCAGTACTAAAACAGTGCGATCATAAGCATTAGAACGTCTATAAACTATGGCCACTTCTTTTACAAGGATAAATCACTTCCTAGAATCCAACCAATATCATAATCACTACCTCAGGACCAAAATATATATATATATACATCAAATATAAACACATTATTATAATTCAGGAAAACCCATGACAATCCATCGAGTAATGTAGTATACATTATACTAAAGGTTCATTAGCCTCTACTAAGACTAACAAGCTAGCAACCTTGGGTAATAGGATCTCGCAAGCATAATACATATTTCACCTGTAGGGTCAGTTACCCTTCTTGCCACGAAACTCATAAATTAGGCTAAATAATGGTGTTCTACCCAATATCACATCCTAACATCCCTATATAATATGCAACATACATAATACACCATCTTATGAAGAAGAGCAGATAGAAGCCTACCTTAATATTGAACCACAATCCTTCAATCACCCATAAATTGTCTGCCTTTTCTCCATGATCTTGAAATGTCGTCATGCTATCAAAATAGTAATATACACGTCGTTAGGTGTAAATTGATACCCATATTATTATATATATGACAGGTCTAAATATGGACCCCAAAAATGAGTTCAATAATAAAAGGGGTAAAACCATATTTTTCTTTATTAAATGTGTTCCCCATACACATATGAGTCTACAGTTGATCACCCATGCAAAATGAGTTAAAAATTAGGTTCAAATAAAAGAAAAACCTTTTTTTATGCTTTACTAGCAAAAACCTAAAAAACCCATTTTGAAATCTAGTATTTGATTTTTTTAAAAGACAAAATCTTAGGGAAAATCATAATTAGATGATTAGAAACTTACACATGGAAAAAGTCTTGAAAACTCCTTTGAAATCACCCGAACTTGAGCTCCCAAGCCCCAAAATATTGTAAATGTAGTTTTGACTCTCAACTTGGGTGGAAATTAGGAAAAAAAATTGACGTTCTTAGGAAATGAAGAAAATAAAGTTCTAAAATGATAGACAATGATTTTATGAGAAAACACAAAAAAATTTGTCAAGATCGAAGTTTCCTAGCTCTAAAATATCAAAAATATGAAAATGGTTTGATTTGGATCTTATAATCAAAATAGATGCTCATGCGACACTTTGATTGATTACACAACCTGGTAAAAAGTGTCAATATGTCATTTAAGTGACCCGTTCAGATGGTCAATGGTTGCTTAAGCGGCCATACTAGCACCAACAAGTTCTCAAACTTGTTTTTGACTCTCAAACCTGATCCAGAACCCTATGAACAAGAACGAATAGTACAAACTAACTATAAAACACATTTTAGATCTAGTGGAATCATCAAAAGTTTCATCCGATATTTTTTTGACTAAATGTTGGACCCACAACTATTGTTCCATTTTTATATAATCTTTCTAATAGCTCAAAATGAGTCTGAAAGCCTCAAGACTTAAACCAAGGGTCCTTCTAGCCTAAAATCAACATTTTAGAACTTATGGCATCGTTAGAATTCTAATTTGAGGTCATCTACTTAGATTTTTGGCCCGATACCAAATATAAAATACTTAAAGCTCCCAAACTAAAAAATGATACTACATTCAAAATAAACGATTCAATAATTGAATCAACAATTCTGGTAAGTCATAAATGACCAGCAGCCAATGTAGGAAGGCTTGAAATATCATAAATGCAATCAAATTGATGAAATAACCCAGAGAATCATTATGATATCCACTACTGAAAGAATTTTTGTATGTGAAAGTCAATCGATAGAAAGATCATAAATGCTCGAAGGAATGAGGTACAAGGCTTTTATGCTCTAAGAATGACTTCCCAGATAACGTCCATGAAGAAACAACACTTCCTAGTAGTTTTGCCACAAATATCCCTTTTCCAAAAAACTTCCACACTTCACTCTCTAACTACCAAAACTCAACCTCAACTACTAACTACTTCCAATCGAATCGAGGAAGGTTGATTCACATAAATCCAAACCATAACACTCTGATACCACACCGATACTAGCATTATAAAATGATAGCTCATCAAAACCAAAGGAAAACTAAGGCATGAGTCATGTAACCAACTCCAATTCCAAATATAACTTTCTTTTACCTTTTTAAATTGATATTCTCTCTAAACCAAGAAGAAAGCCACCCTATTCTTTTCCATGTAATTCCATTACTCTAACCTCATAGAACTGAATCATATAAAGTCCATAATGACAAAAAAGAGAATAAGACTATTAGGTGCTACTTAAGCACACAAATAGTGACAACCAAGGTCTGTTATCTATGCCAATGCTATAACTAGTCTAGATGACCCTCAAAACTGATGGTCAGGAGTCTGAAGTATATGTAGTCACTATGAAATGATCTATTTAATACCACACCAATTGATGAATATGCCATGATAAATCAAACTCAAGCATACTATTTTGACTGAGTAGATCATTAAAATTCTAAAGATAATTAAAAATCAAGGTAAAGGATGAAGGAACTAATAATGTGTCAATAGACAATTATCTAAACACCTATCAACCAACATCCATTACAACTAAAGAATGCAAAATAGGTATAAAAGAAACAGTCTTAGCCAACCTATAGATTAAATCGAAACTGAAACAAATCTTAAATAAAGGTTGCACCCAAGCTCTAAAACTTCTAGCTGAATATTAATAACAAGGCTGGACTGCTCTATCTTAAATGTCCTAACCAATCATGTAGATAGGAAAGCATGTACACTCTAAACCTATCATACCCTACAAGATTCCATTAAAAGACATCAAATCCAAACTGAGCCAACAAGTTTTAACTAATGCCAAATACCCAGATCAACCTTACTATCAAAATTTGACATATCCCCACTAGATCATGTTGAGCAAAAATGGAAACACAGTTAAAGAACAAATCACAACGGATGATAAATAAGCTGCTAAAAATACAACCAATAAACTCTATATTTGTTAAAGGGGAAAACCCACCAAAGGACACTCAATAACACACCAAGGCGGCATGATAATCTGAATACAAGGCCACATATAATAACATGTACTGAATAAAGTGTATATTTGAATGCAAGGTCATGCAAAAATCATAAATTGAAACATAAAATGAATCATAAAATGAGGACAATGGGAACTAATAATAACACACATACCTTAATTTGAGAAAATTGGGGTACAATCTATAACCCCAGTTGGAAAGGTGCTAGAACCTTGCTAGGGGTACCAACACTGGCTAGCATGAATCCACTAAACTAATGTCTCAAAGGATAAGGGTGTCAAGCCTAAACTAATTTGTGACCCCTTACAACTTATGTTGGTAACGTAGTTTTGGAATTTAGGGACTACTACTAATAGTATCAACCCTAACTGACAGGTGAGTCACCATCCCTACGCTCACTCAGTTCTAAGTACTAATCCCAACTAAATGACACTAAAGTATAAATTAATACATGGAATGATAACTTATACGCTTAAGTGATGGTATTCTGTGCATAACAATCCATGTATAAGTATGAAGTACTCAATAACATGTAAACTGATATGTCTAACTAAAATTCATGATATCAGGTGTTCATAACCCACTAGCTTTATACATGATGACATTAAATTATGTTAGAGAAAATTCACATTTTAAATCCGTTAACTCAACAACATGTCATGATAAGAGAATTCATGGTTCTTGAACATAGATGATGATTTTTTATTTGGGAGAAACATGAATTCATGGTCTTATTTTAAAATAAACCAAAGAGTTCAAAAAAAAACTTATAATTGACATAGAAATGAATTTGAGGGAAAAATATACTTAAGAATTGAGGTGTTTTGGGGAACCAGTGGGTGGAAGGAATCCATTGATGAAATTCCACAAACCTGGAAGTGAATTTATTTGGTAATCCCTAAGAACTTATGCTTGAACTTGAGATACCCTAGCTTCCTTTGGAGAAGAAGAAAATTACTTCTTTTGGTTATTATGGGTAGAATTATGACATAATAGTGAATTTGGGGTTTTTTTTGGTCTTTTATACCTATACCACCCTTGGGAAAGCATTAAACAATGTGGGTTTGGCTTAAAAAGAATGGGAAAGGACTTAAAATCCATTTTTAAAATCATGCAAGAATTTTTGGTTCCTGTGGTCATGACTCACATTATGACTCATTGTGTCCGGTCATGAGTCATGGCCTGAGTTGTTATTTGAGAACCTAAGTCTTAGTCCTCAACTTTTATGATAATGAATTCCCTCCTAATGACTTGTTAGGAATTATAATGGGTCGTTAGTTGGTGTAATGATAAAGGATTGGATTTTTGAATATCTTACTATTATGACAAAGGGTCCACACAATGACTCGTTATGTTTGATAATGATTCATGGGGTGGACTTATTGCCATTAAATAAAAGTCTAGGATTCTCGCTGTTAAACATAACGAGTGATGGGCTGGACTTATTACTACTAAATCAAAGTTTGGGATTCTCATTGTAGTGACAATGACTCACACAAAACAACTCGTTATATCTAGTAATGGGTCATTACCATATTCGTTATCACTGGGAATTTAACTATCCCTTAGGTAAATTTGTAGAACTTCTCACTACGATATCTGAACTAGGTGAGATGAGGGGCATTACAGAGCTAATTTAATGGCCTATCTTTTGATGGGTCTAGATATTAAAAGGTTTGGGTATTACAATATTAACCCTTGGGATCATTCATTATCAAATGAATATTTTTAAGGTTAGAGGCAAGGGGAAAGATGGAATTTTTTACTGAACAATTACAAGCTGAATCATGAACTGGAATATAAATCTATGACTGATGCATGAACTAAACCGATCCTATGAATAAATACTGTGACATGAAGATGGTTGGATGGCTGAGATATAAATTTAAGAATTAATTAATTAGTTAAGAAAAATATTACCTTAGGCTGGAATTGGATTTGAAGAGAACAGATAGGGGGTACTTGGTTTACATATCTGCCTCTACTTCCCAAATAGCGCCCTCAACTAACTAATTTCTCCACAGAACTTTCACTAAGGTTCCTTCTTTGTTACTCAACCTACAAACCTAAAAATCAAGGATCTCAACTAGGACTTCTACATAAGAGAGGTTATTTTTCACACCAACCTTTTGTAAAATAGCTACTGATGTTGGATCACCAATGTCTTTCTTTAGCAATAATACATGGAAACTGGATACATTGAGGCTAACTCCGAAGGAAAAACCAACACATAGGCTACCTTACAATATTGACTCAAAATCTTGTAGGGATAAACATAGCGGGGATTGAGATTCACTCTGTTACCCAACCTCTTTACTTCTTTCATGGGTGAAATCTTCAAATAGAAAAAATCACCAACTTCAAACTGAAGCTTCTTTCTCCTCATATCTACATAAGATTTTTGACAACTTTTGGCAGTATTTATCCTACCTCTAAAAATTCAAACTTTTTCCATAGCCTCATGCACAAAATCTATCCCTTTAAAAGCAGCTTCACTAACGTTAAACTAACAAATAGAAAATCTATTCCTCCTATCATAGAGAGACTCAAATGGGGCCATCTGAATACTAGAGTGGTAGTTTTATTGTAATCAAACTCAATCAATGACAAGTGTTCATCCTAAGTACCTTTGAAATCAATCACACACAGCTACAACATATTCTCTAAGGTCTGAATTATCATCTTGCCTAACCATCTATCTCCGACTGAAAAGTTTGGCTGAGATGAACTTGGGTACCAAGACCCTTCTTAAAAACATTCCAAACTCAAGAGGTAAATTGGGTACCTCTGTCTGAAATAATTGTCAAAGGTACCTCATGCAATTTTATTATCTCTCTTAGATAGAGTTTAGCATAATGTTCTATCAAATTTGAAATATTAACTGGCAAGAAATGAGTTGACTTAGTCATTTGATCAACAATGACCCAAATGGAATTATGTTGATAACGAGTATGAGGAAACCCTATACCGAAATCCATATTTACCACTTCTCACTTCCAAGTAGGAATACTAAATTCCTGAAGAGTACCACTAGGCCTTTGGTGATTAATCTTAACTTGCTGGCAATTTGGATACTCAGCCATGAATTCCGCGATATCCTTTTTCATGATATTCCACTAATAGACTTCCCTCTAGTCACGATACATCTTAGTATCTCCTAGGTAAATAGAATATCGTGAACCCTGAGCTTCTGCTAACATGTACTGCCTCAAATTACCTACATTTGAAACACATAATCTTTCTTGATAATGAATAACACCATCTGCCCCTTGTAGAAAACCTAAACCTTTTGATCAGAAATGGCTTCTTTCAACTTACACAATATTAGATCATTATCTCATTTTTTCCTCACTTTGGCAACCAAGAAAGATTACAAACCATTCTAAACCCATACACTACCTTTGACCAATTCAACAAACCAAACTCCCAGTCTAGAAAGTTGATGAACTGTATATACTAACTCTTTATAATAATATTTAACATGAGAAACACTATCCAAAGATAATATATTAAAGGCGCCAGTCACCACTTTGGCCTTGCTTAGGTGATATAAGACACTCCTGTCATAGTCTTTCAAAAACTCCAGCCATCTTCTCTGATGAAGATTTAGATCTTTCTAACTAAAAATATTCTGAAGACCTTTGTAATCAGTTAACACATCAACATGAACCCATAAAGATAATGTCTCCATATCTTTAAGGCATTCACAACTACTGCTGACTAAAGATCATGAGTCGGGTAGTTCTTCTCATGAGGTTTGAGTTGTCTAGAGGCATATGCTATGACCTTGATCCAAGGCATCAACACAAAACCAATACCTACTCTAGAAGCATCAAAATATACCACATAACCATTTGAACCCTCTGGTAGAGTCAAAACTAGGGTGGAGGTGAGTTTAGTCTTCAACTTCTTAAAACTTTTCTCACAAGAATCGAATTATTTAAACTTGAATTTCTTCTGAATTATTCTAGTCATAGGAAAAGAAATAGAGAAAAATACTTCTACAAACCATATATAGTAGATGACTAAACCCAAGAAACTCATATTATCTAATTGAGAGAGGGGTCTAGTCCAGTTCCTTACTTGTTAAGTTTTTCAAGGATTAATTCTAATGCCTTTTCCAGAAATGATATGACCCAGGAATGCTAGTGATTTCAAAAAAAGTTTGCACTTATTGAACTTAGAGAATAAATGGTGATCTTTAAGGGTCAGCAAAGCAATCCGCAAATGATCTGTATGTTCACCCTCACTCCGAGAGTAAACGAGGATGCCATCTATGAAGACTATAACAACAATGTCTAATTATTACTTGAACACCCTATTCATCAAGTCCATAAAAGTTGTAGGGGCATTCATTTGCCAAAAAGACATAACTATAAATTAAAAGTGCCATATTGAGTTCTAAAGGTTGTATTTGGGATGTCACATCTGTTACTCTGAGTCGATGATAGTCAGATCTAAGGTCTATCTTGGAGTAATGATTTGCACCATAAAGTTGGTAAAATAAGTCATCAATCTTAGCAATGGGATAATAATTCTTGATTGTGACCTTGTTCAACGGACGGTAGTCAATGGACATTCTTAGAGAATCGTATTTCTTGCGCACAAAAAGGACCAGGGCACCCCATCGAGAGATACTAGGCCTGATGAAACCCTTATTTAGGAGGCCTTTCAACTGTTTTTCAACTCCTTAAGCTCAGTTGGATCCATTTTGTAAGATGGAATGGAAAGAGACTTTTTATCATGAAGGAGATCTATTATGAAGTCAATTTTTGGCTTAAGAGAATCTCAGGGAAGATCTTCAAGAAACACTTTTAGGAATTCATTTACTACTAGAACTGATTCAAAACTAAGGATTTTGTATCGTGAGTCCTTGTCTTGAACAAGTTGATTGATACACCCATGGAAATTTTTTTCATTTCCACAAGGAAAGAGATAAACCGACACGTTGTCACTGATGTACTAACCTTCTATTCTATGTATAGATTATTTGGAAACTAAAATTGGACAACTCTTTTTCTTCGATCAACTGAGGCGTAGCAAGAGTGAAGCCAATTTATGCCAAGGATGACACCGAAATTGATCATGTCTAATTTTATCAAATTTACTGAAGTGACTTTCTAGGACACTATGACTGGGCACTTTCATATACCCATCTGACTATAACTGATCTACCAACTAGGGTGGAAACCGAGAAGGGTTCTGCAAGGTTTTTTGGATTGATACCAAAATCTACTTCTATATAGGGAGTCATGAAGGAAAGTGTTTCTCCAGGATTAAATAATGTATACATATGAATATGAAAGACTCATAACAAACCATTAATCACATTAGGAGAACCCTTCTAATCCTGCCGAGTCTGGAGTTCATAAAGCCTATTCTGATGTTTTCCACAAGTACCACTAAAGGTGGCACCCTACTGAGTCAGGTAATTAGCTGGTGGGTACTCCCTTACTCTATGGCCTGACTTGCATATAAAAAAAACATCACTTCCAGCCATGCACTCTTTCTTTTTGCTCCTACCATATCTTTGGCAGAATGGGTTGGTGTGGCCACTATTTACACTTTCCTAGGACTTAGAGCTTGGTTCCCTATCATGAATATGCTGTCTAAACACAGGCACTAAAGAACTAGCAGGAGATGTGGCAGGAGTTGAAGATTTCTTGCAGAATTAAGAATGATTCCCGTCATCCAACCTCTTTTGAGAAATATTAAAACTACCGATTTTGGCCTACTTATTTTCCCTTTCCTTCTTTTTAATATTTTCCTCCTTAATCTACTGAGAATGAACCATTAATCTAGAGAGGTCTATCTCTTTTACCAACATAGCTATCCTACACTCCATTACCACATCCTTAAAAACACTAGACATAAAATTACTCATTTAAGTCCTCGAGTTAGCCACCATAGTCGCAGCATACCTTGCCAACTGAGTAAACTTGAGTGAATACTCTTTCACACTTATGCTGTCCTAGTAAAATTTAAGGAACTCTTAAACTTTGGCCTCCCTCAACTCAAGTGGAAAAAACCTATCCAGGAAACTAAGAACAAACTCATCCCACTCTATATGCCCTGTATTTGCACCCACATTATCCTTCACTACTTTACCCAGGTGTGAGGCACTCCTTGCAATTGGTAAGCTGTCAAGTCAACACATTTGCTCAAAGTGATACCATGATTTCAGTCACTTTTTGCATGCTATCCTAAAACTCTTATGGATCCTCCTTAGGCTTGGACCCAAACAACACCAAGGGATTCATTCAAGTGAAGTCTCAGATTCTAACAGCTTTCATATTTATTTTTGGGTTTTCTTGTACATCAACTTACTTATTATTCTGAGCAACCATAGGTTGGGCTAATGCTGTGAAATCATCCCTAAACTTAGCATTAGAGACCTACTTATTCAGAGTGTCTTCGAGAAGTGGTGGTGTTTCTTGTTGGTCCCCATTCCTCTTTCTGTTGGCCCTTCTAGGAGTCATTTTCTATAAATGGATAGAGGACAAGTTAGAAGAGAAATTTCAATAGAGTTCACACTTTATCATGGACATAAATCACGAAAAAAGTGAGATCTCCCTAAAATGTTTCACAGTCTTTCACCTATAAGTGTGGCATGCTTCACACCATCAATAAGACTTTACTTAATGAGACTTTCAGACACCCTAGGACACCTTAAACCTTTTTCTCTGATACCAAGATTGTCATGACCCAAGACTACACCCTTGTCATAACATGATGCTTAGAGCCACAAGTGACCCCAATATAACCCATGGCCTGGCATACATTAGGATACTGAAGAAAATTAACAAAATACTGGTAAAAAGGAAAACTAAAAGCTAACTAATAGTCAATAGTAATGGATTCCATACTAACACTATCTGAAATACTCAATAAACTTAAAATATAACTAAATGTTTGAAAGACTCTACATAATAATGAATTATTAGGACAAGCCCCTAACTAACTAAAAGAAAATAAAATGTTGCAATAGATAACTGGTAACTAGTCCTCTAATGATGAGAACTCAGCAAACTGCTGTTGAGTGGTATGGGAAAGAGCTAAGTGTGATCTGGGTACTGAGCATCTGTACTTATATTATGAGATAATATAGCTCAAAGAAGTATGCAATTAGTAGTTTTCATGTACTAAGTATGCAAGATGGGAATCTTACTGGCATAAACTGAATGTTGATACATGTAAACAAGATAATCTGAATGCAAGACCAAGCATAATAACATGTATTGAATAAAGTTATTTATCTAAATGCAAGGTCATGCAATAATTTGAAACTAAAGCATGAGCTAAATCCTAAACTTATGACTGTGGGAGCTAAATCCAACCTGTAACCCCAATTGGAATGATGTTAGTACCTTACCAAGGGTACCAATACTGGCTGGCATGGATCCACTAAACTGATGTCCCAAAGGATAAGGATGTAAATCCTAAACTGATAGGTGACCCCTTACAACCTTCAGCGGCATCGTAGTTTTGGAACTTAGGGACTTTTACTAATGGTCTCAAGCCTAACTAGCAGGTCAGATGCCATCCATACGCTCACTCGGTGCTAAGTACTACTCCCAACTGAATGACACTAAAGCATAAATTGATAACTGATATAATGCATGTATAAATCTGAAGTACTAAATAACATGTAAATTAATATATATAACTGAACTCCTGGGTAGCGGGTGTTCATAACTCACCAGCTCTACACATGATGACATTAACTGATGTTAAGAGAAAATTCTCAATTTAAACCCATACACTTAACAACATGTCATGATAAGGCAAGTCATAGTTCTTGAACATAGAAGATGCTATTACAATCGGGAGAAACATGTATTCATGATTTTATTTCAAAGTAAACCAAAGAGTTTAAAGAAAACTTATATTTGACTTGAAACCAAATTTTAGGGGAAAATATACTTAAGAATTAAGGTATTTTTAGGACTCGGTGGGTGAAAGGAACCCATTGATGAAATCGTACATTCCTAGAAGTTGATTTCTTGGGGAATCCCTTGGAACTGTGCTTGAACATGAGGAACCCTAACTTGCTTTGGAGAATAATAAAATTGCTTCTTTTGTTTGTTGTGGATGGAATTACATTTAATGGTGAATTTGGGGATTTCAGTCTTTTATACCACACTTGGGAAAACCCCAAATGACATGGCCTTGTGTTTAAAACAGTCGGAAAGGACTTAAAAGTCCGTTGTAAAATTGTGCAGGAATCTCTGGTTCCAGTCATCCCAACTCATATCATGACTCATTATGTTCGGTCACAAGTCATGGTCGGAGTCGTTATCTAAGGAGTGAGTCTTGGGTCTTCACCATTATGACAACGTCTCCCCACATAATGACTCTTTAGGACTAATAACAGGACACTAGGTGGATTCCTTATCAAGGATCAAATATATGAATATCTTATTATTCTGATAATGGATCCACACAATGACTCTTTATGTCTAATAATGAGTCATGGACTAGACTTGTTTCCACAGAATCAAAGTATGGGATTCTCACTAGTGTGACAATGCATCACACAGAATAAATGGGTCATTAATAGAGTCGTTATCACTAAGAGTTTGATTATCACTTAAGAAAATTCAAAGAACTTCTCACTATGATATTTGATCAAGGAGAGCCTAGGGTAATTGGAAAGCTAATCTAATGGCCTGTATTTTGATGGGCTATTGCTTGAAAACTTTGGGTATTATAGATCATAAGCATCAAAAAGTCTATAAACTATGACCACATCCTTAATAAGAACAAATCACTTCCTTGAATCCAACCAATTGCATGATCATGGTATTAGGCCCAATTATATATGCACATCCGACATAACCATATAATCATTATCGAGAAAAGACATCATAATTCACTGAGTATTGTAGTACACATTATACGAAAGGTTCATTAGCCTCAACTATGCCTAAGAAGCAAGCAACCTAGGGTAATAGGATCCTGCAAGCATAATAAGCATTTTACCTTAAGGGTCAATTACCTTTCTAGAACCCCAAACTAATAAATTAGTCTAAGTCATGGTGCTCTACCCAATATCACATCCTAACATCTCTATCTAACATGCAATATATATAATACACCATCTCATGAAGAAAAGTAGTCAGAATCTTACCTTGATGTTGAACACACTCTTTGAATTGACCACAAATCTTTCACCTTGGCTCAATGATCACATAATCCCATCATGTTATCAAAATAGTAATCTACATGTCGTAAGGAGTAAAATGAGGCCCATATTGCTGTATTCCAGATGGGTCTAATGATGAACCCCAAAAATAGGTTTGACAATAAAAGAGGTAAGACTATAATTTTGTTTAATAAATATATTCCCATGCTCATAGGAGTCTAAAGCTGAAAACCCATAAGAAAATGAGTTAAAAATAGGTTCAAATCAAAGAAAAACAATTTTCAAAATTTATTGGCAAAAATCCACAAAACCTATTTTTAAATCAAGAATTTGAAGTTGTTGTAAAGCTGAAATTGAGGAAAAATTATAATTATAAAATCAGAAACTTACGAATGGAATGAATCTTGAAAACTCCTTCGAAATCTCCTAAATTCGAGCTCCTAAGCACTAAAATAAGTGGAAACAGGGTTTTGAATCTCAGTTGGGTAGAAATCATAAAAATTAAATAGAAGTTCTTTGGAAATGGGGAAAATACGATTCTAAATTGATAGGCAGTGATAATAGAAGAAAAACACAACAAAAATAGCCAAATTGAAGCTTCCTAGATCCCAAAATATGAAAAGTACAAAAATAGTTCGATTTGGGTTCTGTACTCAGCAATGGTTGCTTAAGCAACACTTTAAGCGACCCGTTCAAATGGTCAACTTTCTCTTAGGCGGCAACACAAGTACCAACAACTTCTGAAACTTATTATTGACCCTTAAAACTCATCTAGAACCCTATGAACATGAACTAATAGTGAAAATTGATTGTAAAACACTTTTCAAATATAATGGAATCTTCAAAACTTTAATATGATATTGTTTTGTAAATGTGTGGCCAGCACCTATAGTTCAATTTTTCATATAATTCACATAATACCCCTAAATAAGTACAAAAGATTTGGGACCTGAATAAAGCATACCAGTAGCCTAAAATCAACATTCATGAGCTTATGCTACCATTGGAATTCTCATCGGTGGTCATCTACTAGGATTTTTGGCCAGAGACCAAAGCCTAGACATAAAAAACTCCAAAATAGGGAAATGAGACTAAAATCAAAATGAACTGTCTGATAATCCAACAAACAATTCTGCCAAGCCATAAAAGACATTAACTGCTACGAGAAGGCTTAAAATGTTAAAAACTTGGAGGGTCATTTCAATATCCACTACTAAAAGAATTTTTAGATACAAAAGCCAATGGATAGAAAGATCACCAATGCTCGAAGGGACGAGGTATTTGTCTCACATGATCCAAGCATCACTTTCTAGATAACCTTCAAGGAGAAAGGATGCTTTTAAGGGATTTTTCCACAGATATTCCTTTTCCAACAAACTTCTGCACTTCACTCTAAAACAACTAAAAATCAACCTTAACCACCAACTAGCCTTCAACTGAACTCAGGAAGGCTGATGCGGGTAAATCCAAAGGACAAAACACTGATACCACACCGATACCAACAAAATCAAAAGAAAACTCATCCAAGTTAATGGCAAACCAAGGCATGAGTCATTCAACCAACTCTAAATCCAAATGTAACCTTCCTTTGCCTTTCCAAACCTTCTATCCACTCCAAATCAAGAAAAAAGTCACTCAAGTCCTGTTTGTATAATTCAATCACACTAACCTTGAAGACCTAAAGCTAATCCACTGAAAGCCCATAATGACAAATATGAGAATAAGCCTATAAGGCACTACCTATACACACTAATGGAGACAACTAAGGTTTACAATCTTTGTCAATTCTACAACTAGTTTGAATTACCCTCAAAACTGACTATCAGGAGTCCTAAGTATAAATAGTAAGTATCAAACGATCCTCTCAAATATATCCCACCAATTGAGGAATATATGATGTTGAATCCAACTCGAGAATACTATTATTGAGTAGATCATAAAAATTCCAATGATAATTAATGATCAAGTCAAGGCTAAAGGAACTAATACCATGCCAATGGACTATAATCTAAACACCTATTAATCACCATCTATCTAAACTGAAGAAGACCGAATAGGTAGACAAGGAAAAGGCTTAGCCAACCTTTAGATGAAATTCTAACTAAGATAAATCTTAAAATAAAGGTTGCAACCAACTGCTACAACTTCCTATTGAGTCTCAACACCAAGGCTGAATCGCCCTATCTTAACTATCAAAACCAATCCTATAGATAGGAAAGCATGCACATTCCAAATCCATCAGAACCTTCAAGCCGCTATTACATGACATCAAATTCAAACTGAGCCAAAAAGTCTAAACTAAGATGATATACCTAAATCAACCCTACAATCCAAATTAGACATATCCCTGTTAGATCATGCCAAGCAAAAATTAAAACATAGATTAAGAAAAAAATCATGAGAGAGGATATATCACCAGTTTAAAGCATAGGCAATAAACTCTATATCTATTGGAGGGAACGAACCACCAAAGTTTACTCAATTGCTCACTAAGGTTGGAAACCACACTAGTCATAGAAAACACTCTAGAGACTTTGAGAAATTTTACCTCAATTAGAAACTGGTCAATTCAGTTCTTCAACTCAATAATGAATACTCAACTACCCTTTTAAGAAGTGGTCACAGGAAAGATCACCTATTTCTAACTCTCTTGATTCTACTAAGAGAGGAACCAGCATAACGGTAAGAACATAATAGCCAACTCCTTACCAATACCAAGAGCAACAATCCGCAGGAGACGAACCCGACAAATATGAAGAATGAATCCAAGACTTCTCGACATCAACATCAAAACCACTATCAGGCGATGAACTAGTCAAATCGAAAGAACAAAGTTCAAAGTAGTCAACCTCATAAATTGTTTATATAGAGAGGGATAACCAATGATAAAACATCCATAACCAAGAAGGCATGTCCAAGAATCTCAAACCCAAAAATTGATAGTATAGATAATTTCCATCTCCAGAACTATAATTGAACCATGAAATGCCAACTTACCTTCATTGCATAACCCACTCAACAACCGGTCCAGCCTCGCTAATATAAGAAGAAAATGAACAGCCTCACCTAGCTATAAGAGAGAAATAATCCAACCAATCTAGCCACCCAAGCCAACAAATATGAATCGTGAAAAAGGGAAATTCTAGCTAAATACCACTAGTCTAGTCGTCTACTAAGTGAGGATTAATAAATATCAAACAATTACAATAATAGCAATATAAATATAAACATCAGTATAAAAAATGGGTGATACCAAAAGATTAAAATCAACAACAAGTACCACTATAGGTCTATCAAAGTTGAATAGTACACCCCTAGGGAAATATCACTCTGATCCACTCTATCCACTACTAAAAGAAATCATCTATGTGGGTATCATATAATGATGAACTCTATATCAAGGTACACAACAATAAATATAAACCTACCTAGGCATACCGAGAACCCTAATGAAAAGGTAAAGGCAACAAATAAAAAAGCACACCTAACATGGTGAAACTCAAAGTCACGTGATTGATGTGCAAGAGGTAGAACAAATTGGAATGTGTCCTAACATATACTCACCATCTATATCACTAACTATGAAACTCAGCGCACTGCCTCTAATCGAAGGTGGACAACACTATGAGACTAATATGAATGAGATAAATGACTAATAGTACTACTTCAAGGACACTCTCTATACCAAGTTACCATATCACAACAACCAAAAAAAGATCTTCCAATACTCTGAGAGACTGCCACTTCTAATCCAGAACTATCACCATGGCCTAAAGACCTAAACCAAATACTCTACAAAGTTTGATAAGAAATCTGCTTGCTATGATCACCATAACTAATTTAAGAGCTACTAATAATCTAGCGCGCTACCTGTGTAGAACCGATAAGCTGCAGGTGAAGCTGCAATCCACTAAGATGAACGTCACGCCCAAATAGAATACCAATAGCACTATATTGATGAAATGGTCTCTTATCACAACCATCATAAGTCTTAGTACTTGCTCTCTCTATCGCCCTCACATGGTTGAGAACTTGAGATAAAGAAGACCTAATTGATATCAAGCATATTGATGCCAAATAAAATGGCAGGGATAATCCTTTAATAAATCCATACACACTATCATACGCGAAGGATATAGGATAGGAATATGTCTTGCCCACTGACAGTGCCCAAGAGCACACACAAGTGTACATGGTCTTATCAAGTAATAAAGTGGCTTCAAGAAAGCCCAACTATTAATCTCTCAAGGACTTACGTTCGCCGCATATCCAATTCAAGTTCAACAATTGAGATAATGTAACCAAAAAGAGAGTTTGTAATTTTGTAAATTAAAAATAAAATAAATAATGTGTAAAAATAAAATATTTGGGAAAATCAATGAAGAAAAGCCCAGTGTTAAAATCACTTTGAACAATCTTACTATGTTATTGAATTTTCTTCATTAACTTGCTTATCTTGGTTGTTGATTTGTAGGGTTAATTGCATGATCATGGATTCCCAACCTCTAATCTTTTACCTAATATGAAAATTACAACTACATCATTGACCGGGGATGCAATAATCCAATAAGTTAATTAAAGCTATCATCCTACATTTGAATCAAGTAAGGCATCTAAATACACCCCTGTCCAAGATGCTATGTTCAACTCTTTATTTTATAAAAGAATAAAAATCCAAACTTTGTTTACTCTCATGTTCTATCTCCCTATTCCCTCTCTTGATATCAAAAGATCGACAATATATTTATTTTATGGGTGATCATCCCATAAAATAATTAAAACAACAATAAAAAAACAACCAATAATGATAAGAAATAAAGCGATATTAATCCAAAATAATAATAATCATGTTTTTGGCTTTAACCCTGGAAAGAGAGTTTAGCCTTGAATGGAAACATTCATCATCCAATCCCTTGGAATGATGATACAAACCATAAAAAATCTAAATTAAAGGATGATAATACCTAAAAAGAAGTTGTGATAGCCTCCAATGAAGTCCTAAGTGATCTAGGATGTTCCAAGATGACTAAAAAGGTGTTTGGGACATTATATTTATGGTATACAAGTCATAAACCAACTTAGATAAGGTTTCCCCTTTGTTTTCCTTCATCTGGGAAGAATTATCCCGATATTGGGAATCACCGCATCATGGTGACATGCCAATTCACAACTTTCAAAAAATTTGTTAAATTCCAGTGTCTCGTCGCTATTTAAATAAGTCACTCAACCTCCTTAAACCCAATTATATTCTACACGCTCCATAATTTAAAAAATTTAGGACGCTTCAGAACCTAGTGGTGTTTTGAACTCATCCATTGGTCACTCCTACTAGACATAGACGCCCCATACATTTAAGGGGCCTAAATTGCGTTAATTTTTGTATTGTTCTTTCATTGAGCTATTCCGAGCCTTCTTGAGTTGTTTCCACTTGATTTGAGGCTTGTATATCCTTCATATATCATCATAATCCATTAACCAAGCATCCTATAGTATTAACAACAACAAGTTAGAGCTCAAAACAACACAACATCCTCAACAGTGAACTAGAAACACGAGCTAAGCATAAGATAAATTCTCATTGAGCTTAAGCTTATTGTTTTGACTCTTGTCTTGATCCAATTGACCCTTGAACATTATAACTAAGTTGTTTCACATATAAATACATAATAACAACCTTAGTAAATCATTAAAATACATTAGAACCCAACACAAGAGGCTATACAAACACCTAGCTCAAGCTAGTAACACTAGTTTTCTTGGTTGAACTCTAAATCCTCAAATTGAATCAAAACTTGTTTAAAAACATAATTAAACGTTTTAAACACATACTTGGACACATAAATACTCATTTATATTATTATCAACACATATATCATAAGAATAATCCTCAAAACAAGGCTAAAAAGGCTAGAATAGTAACACTAGAATGCATAAATACACCCAACATTACCACCCCACAATTAAAGCCTTGTTCGTCCTCGAACAACTCTTAACTATAAACACCATGAGATGAAGAGACTCCACACTTCTACTACATGCAAGAAATTCAAGCTCGCTCTACTAGTATTACATGGAATGCAAGTTTACAACACTAAGCATATTATACGCAATTAAAAGCTCAAGAATCCTACTTCAAAACATCATAACCTCATGAATGGACTCCACAAGTGGAAAAATCATGCATATTGATCTAATAAAGAAATCATACAATTCACCCAAATTCGTGACCCTCACCACAAAAGAGTTACCCATAATCACTCACAATAATAAAATTAGAATAAGAAGGGTATAAGAATCAAGTTACGCTCACCCTCACAAGGAATTGACAAGTTACACACAATGAACCATAGGCTTGACCTTAGTGTAGTGCTCAACTAATATTAGAATGATGAACTTAGGATCAATTAGGTCTTTTTTGGGTTTTAATGTAGGCTAAGGGGCGGGTAGGAACTATTTTGGCCAAGAATAGTGACTAACCTCTCTAAGTTCTTTAATAGACTAAATTATACATTTAAAACGAATCTCCAACAACCAAATTACACTTTTTCCATCCACCCATCACCTTTATTTTGCCCCACCTATTTTAAGAATTTTCACAAACACATGGTGGACACATAGTTTATTACCACATGAATCAATTTTTATATTTTTTTACAATCGTGGTAATATTTTTAACATAAATTATATCACACCCATCCACCACAAATCAATCATAAACTCCAATAACTATCACCTTGGGGCATCAATTTCACCTCTTTCTTCTTTAATATCTTAAAGCCCTTGATTAATTTTTTATTAAATCACTTAGGAGCTTTTTGGATCAAATTAAGGTCTATAAAAGAAAGGGATTAGGCTACTTCTGAGGCTACCAAAGAAAAATCTAAAGGCTCAATGGTGTTAACTAGGATAATGCACAAAGGTAGGACAAATAGAAGGTATAAAACAAAGCTATCAAATAAATGCCTATATAATCACCTAAACTTGCACTCTTTATCTCACTTTGCACACACACCGGGCAAGTTATAGACATCACCTCATATGCACCTGGCATATGCTCTACTCAATAGGATCACCATAGACTCCCAACCAACAGTAGCATGAACTAAAATTTAAGCCACAAAACTAGAGTCGAAAACTTGAGCCTAAGAGTCTCAAAAAGGAGCAGTTCTCATAATCAACATGCTTTTACCAAACAAAACGCTTGCACCATGTACAAAAAAATAGCACCAACAAGAATATGTCACTAAAAGATTTTTAAAATTAAGCTAAAATTTGGGAATTTTCTCACCCCACACTTAAAAATCTACTTTATCCCAAAAATGAACTTGTAAATATAAGAGATAGAATACTCTCTGAGGCCTCTAGACCTAGCTAGTAGCATATTCACATAAAGGAGATCCATGAGACACCACACTTTATTTTTGCCATGCTTCAAGCTCAAGTTTATGGTACTCTGACTTTCCATTAACCCGTGACTCAACCAAAAACAAAAACTACGTGAAATAAAACTAAAAAAATTGAAAAGAAGACATACCTAATTAACTTGGGTTTCCTCCCAAGCAGTGCCTAATTTAGTGTCACGGCATGACCCAATATACTTTTTTCTCTATCTTGAAGATATGAATTTCACTCCTAACATCGCATCTATCTTCTTGCCTCAATCATAGGGAGGTGGTACAAAGATTAAGGAATCGAGTAATGGAATGTGCATGGTAAACCACTCAGGCTTAAAGTGAGGTGAGTTTTTATTTTGCTTATCCTGTGTAAAATCAAGAATATAGGATTTTTGTTCCTCATCTTCAAACTCTTCGACTATTTTAAATGATTCCACAGACAAGATATCATTTAAAAATAATGTAGAAAAGTGCTTTAAATGAGGCCTAACCAATCCTACTTCAAAATTTACACTCTCTACTACACACTCACTTTTATTCCCCTTCTCCATTTCAGTCTCAAGATATAGATGACAATCGAGTGGCTGCAATTCTTGTGTTTCCTCCATAATTTGGCTAATATTTTTCCCATATTTTTCTTTCCTTAGCCACTATAGACATAGTGGAAGTGGTATGTCCTCAACCTGTTCAACAACTTTAATTTCCAAGTACTCCGACTTCCTCGAATTATCAACAACTATTTCTGCAAATGGTTGGAGATCTACTTGCTCTGCAGCCTCCCTCTGATTCTTCATCTATGCCAACAACTCAACCTTAGATGCTAAAATTTGTTTCATTATTTCTTCCAAATCACTCATTTGAGTTGTGGCCTACATGTTTAGTTGTTGATGCTGAAACTACTGTTGGTTGCTCCATGATTGAATTTGTGACTGATTCTGCCCCGTTCAATTATAGTAGTTTATATAATTTTGCCTTTCAACATAGCCCATAAACAATTTTGAATCAGGATTGACAACACACATAGCTACAGTATGACCACTTTGACCACAAACCAAACACCAAGCTATAGTTTGCTCCACAAATAGAACAATATCTGTATCAAATTGTGAAGGTCCCATCTATACACTTCCATAAAAATCTGCGCAATAAGCCGCTTAATGTGGTCCCTCACAAAAACAACAAGAATCCTCATCACTCAAAAACCATCTATTCTAGGCTGACATATCAAGAAGTGTGATAAAAAGAGAAATAAAGGTAAATAAAAAAAACTATACCAAAATATTTACAACTCAATATAGAAAAACTAAAAAAATTAAATAGTTTCATAGTTACAAGTCCACGGCAACGGTGCCAAAAACATGAAAGTGCACACATAAGTGTACATGGTCAAATCAAGTAGTATAGTGGATTTAAGGAAGCCCAAGTATCGATCTCTCAGGGACTGGCATTCCCAGCCTATCCAATTCTAGTTCAACAATTGAGATAAAGTAACCAAAAAGAGAGTTTGTAATTTTGTAAATTAAAAATAAAATAAATAATGCATAAAAATAAAATATTTGGGACAATCAATGGAGAAAAGGACAGGTTTAAATCACTTCAAACAATCAAACTATGTTATTGAATTGCCTTTGTTAACTTGCTTATCTTGGTTGTTGATTCGTAGGGTTAATTGGATGATCATTATTTCCAAACCTCTAATCTTTAACCTAATATAGACATTACAGCTACATCATTGAGCAGGGATGCAATAATCCAATTAAGTTAATTAAAGTTATCATCCTATGTTTGAATCAAGTAAGGCATCTAAATATATTCTTGTCCTAGACGCTAAGTTTAATTCTTTATTTTATAAAAGAATAAAAACCAAAACTTTGTTTATTCCCATGTTCTATCTCCCTATTTCGTCTCCCGAGATCAAAAGGTCGAAAATATATGTATTTTATGGGTGATAAATCCATAAAATAATTAAACAAGAATAAACAACCAACCAATAAAGATAAGCGAATTAAGCGAAATTAATCCAAAATAATAATAATCATGTTCTTGGTTATAACCCCGGAAAGAGGGTTCATCCTTGAATGGAAATATTCATCATCCAATCCCTTGGAATGATGATACAAACCATAAAAAAACTAAATTAAATAATGATAATACCTAAAAAGAAGTTGTGGTAGCCTCAGTGATATCCCAAGTGATCTACGATGTTCCAAGATGATTAAAATGGGGTTTGGGATATTATTTTTATAGTATACAAGTCATAAACCGACTTGTACTAGGTTTCCACTTTGTTTTCCTCCATCTGGGAAGAATTATCCTGATTTTGGGAATCACTGCATCGTGGTGACATGCCAATTCACAATTGTCAAAAAATCTGTCAAATTTCAGTGTTTTGTCACGATTTCAACGCATCATAGAGCCTCTTTTAACCCCATTATATGCTACACCCACCATATATTAAATAATATTAGACTCTTTTGAATCCAGTGGTGTTTTGAAATCATCCATTCGCCACTCCTACTAATCACATGCGGCCCATACATTTAAGGGGTCTAAATTGCATTAATTTTTGTATTATGCTTTCGCTGATCCATTTTGAGCCTTCTTGAGTTGTTTCCACTTGATTTGAAGCTTTTATATCCTTCATATATCATAATAATACATTAAAACATCATCCTATAGCATTAAACACAACAATTTAGAGATCAAAACAACACAACATCTTCAACGGTGAACTCGAAACAGAGCTAAGCATAGGCTAAATTCTCATTGAGCTTAAACTTATTGTTTTGACTCGTCTTGATCCAGTTGACCCTTGAACATTATAACTAAGTTGTTTCACATATAAATACATAATAAAAACATTAGTAACTCATTAAAACACATTATGACCCAACACAAGAGACTAGACAAACACCTAGCTCAAGCTAGTAACACTGGTTTTCTCGGTTGAACTCTAAATCTTCAAATTGAATCAAAACTTGTTTGAAAACACAATTAAACATTATAAGCACGTACTTGGACATATAAATTCTTATTTATACCATTATCAACACATATAGCATTAGAATCATCCTCAAAATAAGGCTAGAAAGGCTAGAATAATAATACTAGAATGCATTAATACATTCAACATCACCCAGACAAGAAACTCAATCACGTACTTTGAAACCGACAAGAAACCCTGATGAAAAATAACAAACTTAATTCTTTCCTAAGAACTACTCAATGGACCGAGTGTCATCTCTAGTGTTAGGTATCCACAAAAAGACTTGAAATCCCTAATGTTTAATCTCAAAAAGTTAAAGCAGTCACAAGCTCCGTAGGAGCCTAGGTTAGCCCTAAATCCTATCTGATGCTGCAAAAAAGCTATGAAAATATATGCTAAAATCTCATTTTCTTCTATCAATAACCTCACATCGTCCATCTAGGACAGAACAGAGTGAAGGAATATGATTAAGGATCATATAAATATTGACACACAACAAGGAGTCAAGAATGAAATTTCCTAAGAATATAATATAACCTCCCAAAGATAGGTTATGGATGTCTCTCCACCATCCATAAGACTCCACTAGGCAATTGGCTTTTTTACAAACACATTGGTAAACTACGATCTAGTACCAATTTATCATGACCCAATTTCTCAGGTCATGATGACATCTACTATAACCCATCAGTAGGTAAACTAACCCTGTAGTCAGGAACAACTAGTAATGGACTAGAAAGAGAAAATAAGGGAATATCAAAGAAATAACATAAAAGACTAAAATACATAAGATATTTCTGTAACCTTGTGCAATAAGTACAGGAGCTTCTAATAAAATCAGACTACAAAATAAAGTACTGAAAGAATATACTAATACAACCGATCTATGAACAAAATATTGAGACTAATCTAGTACTAAGAGAGAGAATTACAATACTCTAAATTCTAAGAGCTCACCCTACATCTCCGACCCATACCTACTCCATATGACATAAATAATAATAGCACAAACATATTCTTATATATGTAGGTTGCAGAAGTGTAGTAGTAGCATTACCAAACATGTGTTTCTCATTAGGAAACTGCTGACTGACTTCCAAAGATAATGCAAATATAATTAACATGAGAGAAGAAATGTAAAATATGCTCAAATATCTAGCTAACTAACATAGTAAAGCTTAGGAGGAAATAAGGATAAAATATCCTATTCTAGCCATACTCAGAAACCTAAGCACTATATCATATATCGCTGACTCATATACAAATAAAGAGCTAATAAAGAATATATAATAGTATATAAGGCAAAAGAATAGATATACAACATGAACGCATGAAGGAAGTGAGGGATATATAGTAATACCATAACTACATATATTAATGTATTTACAGAAACAAGGCTAAACTAAAGGTATAATCTACAGTAATCATACCACTATCTTAAGGCCTCCTAAATAATTTTAGGAACTAGTGCTAACATAAATAGTGCGTCTCCATACTTCTAAACATGAGATAATTATCCAAAATAAAGCAATCATAATGAAAGAAATTAGAATCATGCCTCAAATAACAATACCAATCCAATAATCAAACTATCACGAACTAACCATAGTAATAACACAATATAGTAATCGGCTATCCTAGACAAATAATACCTAAATAGAGTTGCATAACCCAAAAGGTCCAACAAATAAACAACACACCAAAAGTAATACTCATTACCATACCTATGCAACCCTCCATAAGGTTGATAATTATAAAAGCATACTGATGACAGGCAATGTGCATTCAAGGATGAATGTAAAGTATAATAAATACTAAAATAATTGAACCAAGTACCATAATGTAACCTAGTATATACACCTCTTCCATCTCAAAGTCACACAATGGCAGGACCTACCACAACCTCTCTTCTCCGGCACGATGGCCCATAGATAAAGGTGTTTCTATGGTGTTCAGGAGTACCCATATATACCAACCTAGTCCCAATTTAGTAATTCTAATATCACGGCCTAATTTATTAGTCATGATGGTACCTATTTTATCCTACTAATTAGAAAACCAAATTGTAGCCTAAAGATATAAATGATGGGCTAAATTAGTGGTAAATGGCCTAAAAGCCAAAAATGCACAATTATAGACTTAAATAGCAATAAGACAATCATGATAATCTAACATATAGATAAAATATGAACCATCATCCTATGACCTAGTAGTATCAGTACAAGAGCTACTATAAATGGAACATATGTCCTGAAATAGTCAAACATAATCTATCTCAAAAGTTGAAAGACTAGATGGCAAATTTGACTCTAAGAGCTCACCCTATATCCAAAATTAACTTAGCCAAACATCACATTAGGTACCTACTAGTACTTAGAACTACACTAAAAAGATACAGAGTGTATCTTGAGAATCAAAACCATAGGTACTCAATAGGCATCATTGATCGACTATAATGACCTTTCACGTTATTTTCTATATTTTTGCTTATTTGCATTGTTAGAGATTTTTTGTAGCTTCACCAAGTAATTTATGACTTACTAAGACTGTCAATTTTGTTATCAGGAAGTTCATTTGGCTTGTAGAGCCAATTCCTTTTTAAGAAGTCTTCTTTGGATCCAAATGGCCACTAGGCTAAAAATATGGTAAAATGATAGTGTATGCAAATTTTGACTGCAGTGGCAACTCCGAGATGTCAATTTTAGGCTAGGTGGATCTTTGGTTTGGGTCTTTATGCACCCAAGCTCATTTTGAGATATTAGTTATAAGTTAAAGAAATTAGAAATTGGGTGTGGCATACACATTTGGTCGAAACAACCTTGGATGAAAATTCAAGTGCGCTATCGCATTTGGGACATGAAATTTGGTTTGATTACATTTTTGTTTGTGTATAGGGGATTTTAAATGAATTTCATAGGCATGATGAAAACATGGAAATTTTCTAAGTTTTCAGCTGTTATCTATTGTACCGATAATCGCTAGCAATGGCTGCAATCATGACTCTCCGTGCGGAGAAGGTAATGCGATCTCTAAGGTCCTCTCAAAATCATGACAACCCCAATGGTTGGGAGTTGTGCAATTCACCTTGCTGGTGATGATTATGACTGCGGAGACCTTGGACTTGGTATAAACTGTGCCCATTTCTATGATTTTGGGCATTTTTCATCTTGCCTCTTGAGAGAAAAACCCTAAGGAGTGTGATATCTTTAAATTTAGACATCTGGGTTATATGGGGGCTCGATTAACATATGTTTTTGTGATTCTCATCTATATTAAGGTAAGAATTCACCCTTCTTAGTGGAATATCCTTATTTAATTCTTAAAACCCCAAAATATTTAGGGCTTTATTTTAACCCCAAATTATCTTGGATTTCACCAATTGTTTAGGGTTATGATTCCTTGATCCTTCATGAATATTGGGTTGGTCTCAAAAATATGATTTTTATAAGTGGGACCCACATGGGATTTTTTATGTAGCTTTTGGACCCAAAGCATAATGGTGCAATATGAGTATCGATATTCTTGTATTCATGAGTAAAATGTGTATTTGATATCTTGTCATCTTGAGGAGGCTTCTAGAAAAGGAAAAATAAATGTTAGCTATTCATTGAGCTTTCTTCCACATCGAGATAGGCTAAGTTTAAACCCTTGTTAGATTGAGCTACTTCATAATATATTTCTGATATAGTGTTAGATTTTGGGATGGGTTTTAGGTGTTGATTAATGGAATAGAAGACTTGGGTAAGTTGATATGTCTAGGCTAGTTAGATACCGTAAGCTTGAAACACTTAATGTGTTCCATTCGTTGAATTAGACTTCATTCTTCATGGTTAACATGAGACCATCTTAGACTAATCCAATTAGGCAAAATTGACCTATTTGTTCATGTTTTACGTAAATTCTCTACCCAAGAGATAATTAAGGCTTGGTTGACATTTAAAAGTAGATTTAGATACCTTAAGCCTAGTTCTGGTAGAAATTTTCCTAATATAGAACTCGTAGATTAGAAGTACACCCTTAACCCACTTTAGGTTATGACACATGTTAGCTTAAGTGAACCTTTACACTAATTGGGCTCTTGGGAATGTGTATTGAGGTATAGTAATAAATCTTGACACTTGATCGTTATGATGGTGATTGTTAGGATTAAAACCTGTTGATCATGTGATTGGTTATGCTTTGATGATATGACTAATGATAATGATTACACACACACACATACACACACACACACATATATATATATATTATAACCGATTTAAGTCGGGTATTAATTATATTATGACTAGTTTAATTTTAGTTATTGATTATATTATGATTGGTCCAATTTCATGTATTGATTATATTACGATTAGTTTGGGGTATTTCTTATATTATGACCAATTAAATTTTGATTATTGACTATTTTATATTGCCAGTTCGAGTCCAGGCATTTACTGTAACATGGTGAAATAATAAAGTGATGTATAATTGGTAAGGGGTGACTAGTGAATGAATGGTTCTTAGGGTACAACCAATGGCTAAATTGGTACTTTATAAATCATGGAATAATATTGGTGAATTTCTATGTGAAGGCATAATGTTGAATGACAAAAATTATAGAACAATGGTTAAATGATGGTGATGGCTAGTTATAAATGATGATACTTAGAGTATTCTTCTCTTGAGTATACTCTCCAGTCATATGGGAGCCTATGATGAGTTCTTTATGAAGTAACTCGGTACTCTGACTAGATGTCACCCCCATAGCATCTGTTCCTTTTGGGACCATATCTAAGAATTCCTGTGGATCCTTTTCAGACTTAGATCCCATGAAACAAGGAGGATTTATATGGGTAAAATCTTAAATTCTAGTTACAATTGTATTGGCCACTGGGTTGCACAGATGAGCAGCTAATCGTTCATTTTATGATGCTATGGAGTTTGATAGAGTAGTAAATGCATTACAAAATTTTGTACGAAAGATATGCTCATCCAGAGGATCTACCTAGACGAGCTGAGGGCTGGCTGAGTTCCTATTCTTCTTCTGTTCTTCTTGGGAGGAATATTCTATAAATGGAAGGGAGGAATGGATTATTCAATGAGTTTAACTTAAGATCATGATCAATTGCACGACATGAATACTAAAAGAAGGGAAAATTTTTCATAAACACCTTGTAGCCTCTCATCCAAAAGTGTGGCGTGCTACACACCCATGCACAAGACTCTACTCGATGTGGCTTTCATACTTCCTAGGATACTTTAAAACCTTAGGCTCTGATACTAAGTTTATAATGACCTGAGCCTACCCTTAATCGTTACATGGTGCTTACAGTCCTGAGGGACCACAAGCTAACCCATAAGCTGGTACCTGCTATGAGCAGTAGATAATATAATAATAAATTTGTAGAAAAATAAATGAAGGGCCATAAGGTTTTAAATATCTAAATTCAAACTAAAATATGAATCTAGGAAAAACAAAAGTCTACATCTGATAAAGTACTAATATACTAAACAACTAACTAACTATAATATTTGAAAAGCCTCTAAGACTGACTGACTGAGAGTTGATGGGACAAGCCCCCAACTAACTCTATGACTACTGAAATAAAGACATGAAATAAGATAGTCTGTCCTTGGGTGATGAGGACTCACCACTGCTACTATACTGCCGAGAATCTGAGAGACTAAGTGCAATTCAGGAACTGAGCGTCAGTACCTATGATATAAGACATCAGAGCACAAAATAAAGGTATAAAATTAGTACTTTTAATGTACTGGTATGCTAAATAAGGTAAGCTAACATGTAAGGTTTCATGAATAGGAGTAATGATCTATCTCAATATACAT
>NC_061111.1:121695538-121706825 GCF_002878395.1 Capsicum annuum
GGGTGACATCATGCATCACTTGACCATGTCAGCACACTTTATTCCTATTCAGATGTCATTCAATGCTGATAGATTGGATCAAATCTATGTTTGGAAAGTAGTCCATTTTCATATGGTGCCCATTTCTATTATTTTAGATCGTGGTTTGATGATCACTTTGAGATTTTGCAGAGCATTGTAGGAGGTTTTAGGTATTTAGGCAGACCTTAGTACAACTTTTCATCCACAGACCAATTTTCAGTCAGAGCGGACTATTCAGGTTCTTGCGAATATGCTCCAAGACTATGTTATGGATTTTGAAGGCCAGTGGGAACAACGCCTAGATTTTGCGGAGTTCACTTATAATAATATCTATCATTTGAGTATTGAGATGGCTCCTTTTAAAGCTTTGTATGGTGCGAGATGTCGTTCTTTGGTTGGATGGTTTGGGACTTTTAAGGTTAGGCTTCGTGGTACCTATACACTCTAGGAGTCATTGGATAGAGTTAGGGTGATTTTGGATAGGTTGAGAGTAGCTTAGAGTAGCAATAAATCCTATGCATACAATAGGCTTAGTGCCTTCAGATTTTAAGTTGTTAATGATGTATTCCTCTGTGTATCACCCATGAAGGGTGTGATGAGGTTCGGGAGGAAGTTCAAGCTCAATCCTAGATATATTTGCTTTTTAAGGTTTTTCGCATAGTTGGTGAGCTGTCTTATGAGTTATCTCTACCTCCATATTTTGTTGTTATCCAACCAATTTTCTATGTCTCTATGTTATAGTTATATATTCTTGATCCAGATCATGTGCTTAGAAGGGACTCAGTCCAATTGGATGAGCGTTTGACCTTTGTAGAGAATTCAGTGCTTATTTTGGCTAGTGATGTGAGGCGATTGTGCACTAGAGATATTCCTGTAGTTAAGGTTCTCTAAAGGAATCTTCTGGTGGAGGAGGTCAATTGATAGATCGAAATTTAGATGAGAGATTAGTACCTCACCTGTTTGAGACTTTAGGTATATCCTAATCTTAACTTTCAGGGATGAAAGTTCCTTTAGTAGGGGATATTGTAATGACCCTTCAAGTCATTTTTAATTTTTTAGATTATTTTGCTGTCAAAGCTTTTCCATAGCTGGCCAAGTCATTTATGACTTGCTGGGACTGTCAGTTCGGTGACCCAGTAGTTCTTTTGGTTTGTAGAGCCAATTCCCTATTTAGAAGTTTTTGTTGGTTCCAAATGACCTACGAGCAAAAACATTAGTAAAAATATATTGCATGCAAATTATGATTCTGCTAGCAACTCCCAGATATTAATTTTAGGATAGGTTGACTTTCGTTCGGGTCCCAATGCACCCAATCTTATATTGACATATTAGTCTAAAGTTAGGAGAAATTTAAAATTAAGTATGGGACCCATGTCTGGTCGAAATAACATTTAATGGAAAATTCTAGTGTGCCATCGCATCCTAAATATGAAATTTCGTATGGTTACATAGTTTGTCTGCCTATAGGGGATTCTAAATAAATCTCGAGGGCATGACAGAAACTTGGAAATTTTCAATGTTTTTAGCTGCTATCTTGTGTACTGGCAGTCACCATCCATAGTTGCAATCACAATTCCTCCTACAGAGGAGGTAGTGGGATTACCAAGGACCTCTTGTGATTGTGACAACCCCACAGTCGGGATGTAGTGTGATCACACACTTCTAGATGTGATATCAACTGCTGAGGCCCTAGGCTAGGTATAAATTATAGTCAAGGTAATTGTAACGACCCAAAATTACCTCCTGGGATGTCACACGGTTCTTAATGCTACAAGTAGCCCCAAGATAACCCTTTGAGCCTGTTTCTACTTATAACACTCATTTCAAGATATAATAATTCAAACACTAGCATAGTCTTATCATCTGAAAGAAAATACGGAGAAAATACTCGGTCTAAATCATCACAATCTAATAACTAGTCTGACAAAGCCTCTACTAATCCATGAACTAGAGAGCCATTGAGACAGGTCACCAACTGACTCGAAATAAACTGAAAGTAATAACATAGTCTCTCAAATGCTGAAATGTCTGACAATAGGTCCTCGAACCATTAGGAATCACCACTATATGGATGTAGATAGAGGTACTCAGAAGTCATTGATGAGTCTGGGACTGAGCACCTGAACATACATTATAAGACAATGTAGCACATACATGTATATGTGGATCAGCACTTGGAAATGTACTGAATATGTGGGGGTGCATGCATTTATATTAAACATAATCAATATTCTTTAATCAAATCATGCATCCAATAAGTAATGACTCACATGGGTTGAATAAGTATAAAATGTAAAGCTCATAAATCATGTAGAATGGAGAATGTAACACAAATCTCGTAATTCATCATAGTTTATCTTTGAAATTGGTAATCTTCTCTTATTCTCATTACCCATAGGCTAAAGGAAACTTTAAATAGTACTTTCAACTCATTCATATGTCTCATGGAAATTAAATCTTCTTTAATGCTTAAGAACTCAAAACTCTTTTGAACTCAAGTACTTGAAATTTAGAATCATATAAATTTGAAACATACTTGAAGTCATTTCATTCACTTTAGGAAAATATCTCATTTCAAGCTTTAGGGAAATCATTCTATCTCAAGGGAAAGATACTCCAGTTTAGGGAACTAACTTATCTCATAGTTTTAGAAAAAATACTTATATCAAAGAAAAATATTTTTGTTTTCAAGGAAAATATCTTATCTCAAAGCTTTAGTTTTAAGGGAAAAATATTCTATCTCAATTGGGAAATACTTTAGTTTAGGGAGGTTCTCTTAACCGCCATAAACCATGTGAGCTACATGGAGTCCAACGTCTTGTCCTCCTAAGGAAGAAACCTCACGTTGGGGAGAGGCATCATACTCTTGCCAAGGAGTATAACCTCAACTTAGTGATCACTTATCTCGGCCTTGGACCCAATATCTCGGCCTTAGGCCTAACAATCATCCCGTCCTTATTGCCAACCTACGGTGGGATGTAGTTCTGGGGTAAGAAACTGTGGAAATTACCCATTTCGGTGGTAAATACAACTCCCTTTAGTTTATCTCACTCACCTCATGAAAATCCACTTTAGAGTAATCTCATGGTTCAATAAGAACCCAATAATCAAATCTGAAATCTCATGTAGTATGGTGGATTTCAAAACTCAATGACCATAAGGTCAAAACATTTCTCAACAATCTCAGAATACTCGAATCATGGGTGCTTATAGTACAAGAGTTCATAAAATCTCAAGTTTCAAGTAGGGCTTAATAACCCATAATTCAATCTCAAGTAAAAACTCATCAAAATCTTAATAGATAGCATATAGATTCATAACTCATGTAGAAATCTGGAAATTTCAGCAATTTGTCTCAAAATCTCAACATAGTCATATACTTCAATATCTCAAACATTTCAACTATTAACTTCTCAAGGATTAAAATCATGGGGTATAGACCCAGTTGCAATTTCTCAAGAAAACATGTAAAAATCATGTCATTAGACTCTCAATTCATGGGAAACATCAAAATATTACAATCAATAAAAATGGGTGAAAGACCCAAATTCAAATTCTTATAAAATTTCATAGATTACAGAAAATCATAGATTAAATAAGCCTTTGAGCACAACGATAAAAGGATTACCCTTGTTCAAAACCCCACATACCTTAGATTATGAAATTGGATGAACAAGCTTGCACTAAACTCTTCTTATTACTCTTGAGCGAGGGTTCTTGCAACCTTTGAACTTGGGGAACTCAAATCTTAACTCAATTTGTAGATTCCATGGTGATTTCTTGGATTTCTTAGAGAAGGGTTTTAGATTTGATCTGGAGGGAGAATCCCTAGATCTCTTATGATTTGGATAATGAATGAAACTATTTTCTTTGCTTGGAATATATCTGATTGATAAAAGAGTGGAAAGGCCAAAAAGCCCCTTTTTAAAATAAGTTAAAAACACTGAACGGTGGTTGCGACGGTTCGTCGGGTCATCCATTGCATGTTGTCCAGGAATGGGACACATTTCCTCGATGGGATAGTAGGAGCGAAGGTCCATCAGATCATTAATCGTCTGATGGCCAGGGTGAGGCCACACTGCCTTAGTGTGACGATCACAGCGATGATCCATCGCAAACCCGACGGTTCGTCATCTTGGCTGTCGCACTTAGGCAAAAAAATGGAGTTAATTCCTTGGTTGCGACAGGCCAAGCAAATGTCCGTCGCAAAATCGATGGTCTGGGGGATTGTCCATCGTAACTGGGTAGTTCCAACAACTCTCAA
This sequence comes from Capsicum annuum, assembly GCF_002878395.1. NCBI lineage: Eukaryota > Viridiplantae > Streptophyta > Magnoliopsida > Solanales > Solanaceae > Capsicum > Capsicum annuum. Next base: position 121,699,824 of record NC_061111.1, read on the forward strand.
TAAAATAGCCATAACTTCTCACCCCGATACCAGATTTGGACAAAATTGGTATCGTTGGAAAGCTAATTCAATTCTCTACATGAATAAAGTCAAATTTAAGAAAATTCTATATTATTTAAACACCAATAACTTGGGAAGTCACTTCTTAATATTTTAGGGCCGGAATCATACTTCACTTGACACACTCTAAGGCTCGTACTACGAGGGAACTTTGCAGGGTCTTACGATATCTCCCCCTTGGAAATATTTGTCCTCGAATGTCACTAGTTAGACTAGGAACACAAGAAAAACATAGTACATATTGCTGAAGCAATTTGCTAAATGGCTCAAAATGTCTCTAAACTCTTGAATATCTCAGAAATTGCAAGAACTCATGCAAGAATATATATATATATATATATATCCATACTTTAGATTAGAAGAGGTGCGAGTACTTGGCTCGCATTTCCGTTTCTACCTCCCAAGTAGCACCCTCAACAGACTGGTTCCACCACAAAACTTTGACCAAGGGAACTTCTTTGTTCCTTAGTCTACAGATCTAAAAATCTTGGATCTTAATAGGATCTCATCGAAGGAAAGACCATTCTTAATATCAGCACTCTATGAGGGATCTACTACAACGGAATCACCAATATGCTTTTTAAGCATAGACATATGAAAAACAGGATGAACAGCTGACAACTCTGCAGGCAACTCAACCTCATAGGCTACTTTACCAACATGGCTGAAGACACTATATGGGCCAACATAATGGGGGCTAAGCTTTCCCTTTTTACCAAAACTCTTCACATTTTTTTTGGGTGAAATCTTCAAGCATACCAAATCACCCACCTCAAACTCAAGATCTCTTCTCCTTATATCGGCATATGACTTTTAATGACTCTGAGCGGTGTTTAACCTCTCTCTTATCAACTTAACTTTCTTTATAGCCTCAAACACTGCATCAGGCCCAAGTACGCACCTTCACCCATTTCAAACCAACCTATGGGTGACCTACATCTCCTACCATACAAAGTCTTAAATGTTTCCATCCCGGTGCTAGCATGGTAACTGTTGTTATATGCAAACTCTATCAATGGAAAATGCTCATCCCAACTACCCTTGAAATCAAAAGCACACACATGGAACATATCCTCTAGGGTTTGAATAGTCCTCTCAGCCTGACCATCTGTCTGTGAGTTAAAAACAAAGCTCAAAAGAACTTGGGTACCAAGCCCCTGCTGAAACACCTTCCAAAACTGAGAAGTAAATTGAGTGTCCCTATCCAAAATGACGGATAAGGGAACTCCATGCAGCCTAACTAACTCCTAGATATACAATTTGGCATAATCCTTAGCTGTATAAGATGTATGCACGAGCAAGAAATACGCGGACTTAGTCAGCCTACCCACAATAACCCAAATCGAATCATAATGATGACACAAAAGAGGAAACCCAGTCACGAAGCCCATATTCACCACCTCTCACTTCCAAGTGGGTATACCAAACTCTTGCATCACACCACTAGGTCTTTGGTGCTCTACCATAACCTGTTGGAATGTTACATACTTTGCAATGAATTCAGCTATATCCTTCTTCATACCATTCCACCAATAGATTTCCTGCAAGTCATGGTACATCTTTGTAGTGCTAGGATGAATAGAATACAGCGCGCCATGCGCTTTAGCCATAATTCTCTACCTCAGATCATCAACACACGGAACACATAATCTACCTTGCAATCTCAACACACCATCTCCCCCTTAGGATAAAACCTCTACCTTTTGGTCCTTAACTGCCTCCTTCAGTTTGACAAAACTAGGATACTTATCTTGCTTCTCCTTCACTTCCGAAACTAAAGAGAATTTGGAACTACTCTGCACCAAAGTACTTCCCTCGGCTGAATCAAGAAACCTAACATCCAATCTAGATAAATAATGCATATAACAAGCTAAATCTTTCTTACCTTCCTCTATATGGGCAACACTACTCATAGACAACCTGCTAAGGACATCTACCACTATATTGGCCTTGCCCGGGTGATACAATACACTCATATCATAGTCTTTCAATAACTCCAACCACCTCATCTACCTAAGATTCAACTCTCTCTGAGTAAACACATACTGCAAGATCTTATGATCAGTAAATACATCAACATGGACACTATAAAGATAATGTCTCAAGATTTTCAAAGAAAAAATCACAGCAGCTAACTCAAGATTATGAGTTGGGTAGTTCTTTTCATGCGGCTTCAATTGTCTAGAGGCGTAGGGTATAACCTTACCTTTTTGCATCAACACATAACCCAAACCACCTCTAGAGGCATCACAATACACCATAAAACCATCTGTACCATCAGGCAAAGTCAATACAAGGGCTGAAGTAAGTCGAGTCTTCAACTCCTAAAAACTCTTCTCATAGGAATTTAACCATTGGAACATAACTTTTTTTGGGTCAACCAAGTCATAGGAGATGCAATAAAAGAGAAACCTTTAATAAAAAAATGGTAGTATCCCACCAGACCCAAGAAACTTCTAATGTCAGACGGAGAGATAGGTCTAGGCCAATTTCTTACAACTTCTGTCTTTTGGGGATCAACTCTAATACCTTCGATTGAAACAACATAACCTAGAAAGGCTATAGAGCTTAGCCAAAATTCACACTTACTAAATTTGGCAAACAACTAGTGGTCTCTATGAGTTTGAAAGTCAATTCTAAGGTGGTTCACATGGTCATTCTCATTATGGGAGTACACAAGGACGTCATCTATGAACACTATGACAAACATTTACATATATTGCTTGAATACTCATTTCATGAGGTCCATGAAGGCTGCTGGGGCATTGGTTAGCCCAAAAAACATGACTAGAAACTCAAAGTGACCATAGCGGGTTATGAAAGTTGTCTTTGAAATATCACATTCCTTGACTTTAAGCTGGTGATAGTCGGATCTAAGGTCTATCTTGGAGAAATAACTTGCACCTTGCAACTGGTCAAATAGGTCATCAATTCTTAAAAGGGGATACTTGTTCTTGATGGTGACCTTGTTAAGCTGATGATAGTCAATGGGCATATGTAAAAAAATGTCTTTCTTTCGCATGAATAAGACAAGTGCGCCTAAAGGAGAAATACTGGGCCTAATGAAACCTTTGTCTAAAAGATCTTTGAGTTGCTCTTTCAACTCCATAAGCTCTGTAGGTGCCATATGGCATGGAAAAATAGAAATGGGATGAGTGTCAGGAATAAGGTCAATCCCAAATTCTACCTCTTTATTGGGAGGTACCACTGGGAGGTCTTCTGAAAAAAATATCTGGAAACTCATTAACAGTATCGACTAACTGAATAGTTGGATCCTTGAACTTAGTGTCTTTGACTCTAACTAGGTGATAGATGTAACCCTTGGATATTAGATTTCTAGCTATGAGATAGGAGATAAAATAAATCTTAGGAGATACCAAACTCTCGGACTACTCAAAAGATGGTTCATCAGGAAACTAAAACTTGACCACACGAGTACGACAATCTATAAATACATAATAAGAATAAAGCCAATCCATACCCAGAATAAGGTCAAAATCCACCATGTCTAACTCTATCAAATCCGCAAGTATGACCATATGAAGAACAGTAACAGGACAATCTTTATAAACTTGTTTAGCAACAACTGACTCCCCTACTAGTGTAGAAACTAGGAAGGGCTTAGAAATCTTTTTGGGACTTATTTTGAAATTCACTGCTATAAGTGGCGTCATATAAGAGAGACTTGATTCTTGGTCCAACAATAAATAAACATCAAAACAAAAGATGTAGAGCATACTAGTAACAACATCGAGAGAGTTCTCCTGCTCCTAATAGGATGGTATGTCATAGAACCTATTCTGGCGCTGACTGCCAGCAGTGCTATATGAAGCGCCCTAAGCAGGGGTGGGATGGGGTACAAGAGCTGGTGCACTAGTAGCCTGTGCCTGAGGTCGAGCAGATTTTTCCCCTGTCTAGCATGAGGACAATCTCTAAGTCTGTGGCCTTTCTTGCGGTAACCAAAACAACCTCTCAAATCTATGAAACACTCATCTGGATGATCCCTACCATACTTAGCACAAAGAGGATAATGGGGCCTGTTACCAATACTGTTCTGCGACCTAGATATAAAAGACCTGCCCCCTTGCTCCTGCCTGCCTCTAGGCATGGGAGCACTAGCTAACGAAGGCGTTGGCATAGATAGACATCTCGGAAACTGAGGGCAGTTCCCTATATGGAATCTAGGTTGGCTAAACTCATGTTGCTCAGATCTAGCTCTCTTGTTACCCCTTACTCTATCTCTATCTCTAATCTTATATGTATCTATCTACTAGGCATGCATTATCAACCTAGCCAGATCTATATCCCTATGCAGCATCGCAATTCTACACTCCTTTAGTACCAAACCAGAAACACCTACCACGAACTTGCTTATACTAACTTAAGTGTCAGAAATCAAATCAAGAGCATACTTGGCCAACTGATTGAATTTCAAGTAGTACTCCTAAACAATCATAGAGCCCTACCTCAAGTTCATAAATGCCTTAATCTTTGCCTCTCTCATCTCAAGCAGAAAGAATTTGTCCAAGAATATATCTTGGAACACCTGCCAAGTCATAGAAGCGACATTCTCGCCTCTACCCTTCATCTATAATGCAACTCAGTTATAAGCAATGTCCTTCAGCCTATAGGATGCCAACTCAACACTTTCTTCCTAGGTACAATACCTACATGATCTTTCTTACTTCTCAAGGTATAATTATGGGTCCTCATCTGCCTTACACCCATAAAACTCTAGCAGATTCATCTGCATGAAATCACGAATCCTAGCCATAACTACACCACCTCCCTACTAATTAGCAACTGCAGCCTAGTTATTGGATCGAACATTGATGGTGACTGCTTGGGCTAACGCCTAAAAGGCCGCCCGAAACTCAGCATGAGATACCATCTTATTCAAAGAATCAATAGGTGGGGGTAGTTCATCATTGTTTCCACATACATTCACTCTTTGGAAAGGCATTTTCTGCAATAGAAGAGCACAAATTGTTAGATGAGAGGGACAATTATAGGCACAATAGAATCTGAAAGAAGAAACAACTTTTCCCTAAAATGCCTCATAGCCTCTTGCTCATAGATATGGCACTCTACACACCAATGATCAAGACTCTACTTAACGAGGCTTGTCAGAATCCCTAGGACTCCTTAAAAACTTAGTCTTTGATACAAAGTTTTAACGACTGAAAATTACTTCCCACGATGTCACATGGTTCTTAAAGCTACAAGTAGCCCCAAGATAACCCTTTGACCCTATTTCAACTAATAACACTCATTTCAAGATATAATAATTCAAATACTAGCATAGTTATATCAGATAAAAGAAAATACAAAGAAAATTCTCAGTCCAAACGACTACAATCTGATAACTAATCTAACAAAGCCTCTACTAATCCATGAACTAGAGAGCCATTGGGATAGGTCCCCAACTGACTTCAAATAAACTGAATGTAATAACATAGTCTCTGAAATGATGAAATATTTAATGATAGGTCCTCGAACCATGAGGACTCACCATTGTAGGGGTGTAGACAGAGGTACTCAGAAGTCACTAACGAGGCTGGGACTAAGCGCCTGAACCTACTTTATAAGATAATGTAGCACATAGATGTATATGTAGATCAGCACTTAGGAATGTACTAAGTATATGGGGGTGCATACATTTATGTAAAACAACATAATACTCTTTAACCAAATCATGCATAAAATATGTAATGACACACATGGCTTGAATAAGTATAAAATGAAGGTTCATGAATCATGTAGAATGGAGCATATAACACAAATCTCATGAGTCCTCATAGTTTAACTTTTAAATCGGTAATCTTCTCTTATTCTCATTACCCATAGGCTAAAGAAAACTTTAAACAATACTTTCAACTCATTCATACGTCTCATGGAGAGTAAAACTTCTTTAATGCTCAAGAACTCAAAACTCTTTTGAACTCAAGTACTTAGAATTTAGAATCATATAACTTTGAAACATACTTGAAGTTATTTCATTCACTTTAGGAAAATATCTCATTTCAAGGTTTAGGGAAATCCTTTTATATCAATGGAAAGATACTCTAGTTTAGGGAAATAACTTATCTCATAGTTTTAGAGAAAATACTTATATCAAGGAGAAATATTTTAGTTTTGAAGGAAAATATCTTATCTCAAAGCTTTAGTTTTAAGGCAAAAATATTCTATCTCAATGGAAAATACTTTAGTTTAGAGAGGTTCTATTAACCGACATAAACCATGCGAGCTGCATGGAGTCTAATATCTTATTCTCCTAAGGAAGAAACCTCACATTAGGGAGAGGCATCATACTCTTGCCAAGGAGTATAACCTCAACTCAGTGATCACTTATCTCAGCCTCGAGCCCAATATCTCAACCTTAGGCCCAACAATCATCTCATCCTTTGGCCCAACCTATGGTGTCACATAGTTCTGGAGTAAGAAACCATGGCAACTTACCCAATTCGATGCTAAATACTACTACCTTTAGTTTATATCCCTCATCTCATAAAAATCTACTTTAGAATAATCTCATGGTTCAATAAAAACTCAATAATCAAATCTGTAATCTCTTGTAGCAGAGTGGATTTCAATACTCAATGACCATTAGGTGAAAAAATTTCTCAACAATCTTAGAATACTCAAATCATGAATGCTTTTAGCACAAGAGTTTACAAAATCTCAAGTCTCAAGTAGGGCTTAATAACCCATAATTCAATCTCAAGTTAAAACTCATCAAAAGCATAATAGATAGCATATAGATTCATAACTCATGTAGAAATCTGGAAATTTCAGCAATTTGTCTCAAAATCTCAACATAATCATGTACTCCAATATCTCAAACATTTCAACTATTAATTTCTCAAGGATTAAAATCATGTGGTATAGACCCAGATACAATTTCTCAAGAAAATATGTAAAAATCATGCCATTAGACTCTCA
>NC_061111.1:121706925-121735303 GCF_002878395.1 Capsicum annuum
CATTAGGTCAAAAAATTTCTCAACAATCTTAGAATACTCAAATCATGAATGTTTTTAGCACAAGAGTTTACAAAATCTCAAGTCTCAAGTAGGGCTTAATAACCCATAATTCAATCTCAAGTTAAAACTCATCAAAAGCATAATAGATAGCATATAGATTCATAACTCATGTAGAAATCTGGAAATTTCAGCAATTTGTCTCAAAATCTCAACATAATCATGTACTCCAATATCTCAAACATTTCAACTATTAATTTCTCAAGGATTAAAATCATGTGGTATAGACCCAGATACAATTTCTCAAGAAAATATGTAAAAATCATGCCATTAGACTCTCAATTCATGGGAAATATTAAAATATTGCAATCAATAAAAATGGGTGAAAAATCCTAATTCAAATTCATGTAAAATCTCATAGATTGTAGAAAATCATAGTTTAAATAAGCCTTTGAGCACAAGAATGAAAGGATTACCCTTATTTGAAACCCCAAATACCTTAGATTATAAATTTGGATAAACAAGCTTGCTCTAAACTCTTCTTCTTACTCTTGAGAGAGGGTTCTTGCAATCTTTGAACTTGGGGAACTCAAATCTCAACATAATTTGTAGAATCCGTGGTTAGTTCTTGGATTTCTTAGAGATGGGTTTTAGATTTAATCTTGAGGGAGAAACCCTAACTCTCTTGTATTGTGGATGATGAATGAAGACATTTTCTTTGCTTGGAAATATATCTAGTTGATAAAAGAGTGGAAAGACCAAAAATCTCCTTTTTAAAATAAGTTAAAAACACTGAACGAAGGCTGCGACAGTTGGAGCGACAGTTCGTCGCAACTCTGACAGTCCATCACATATTGTCCAGGAATGGAACATACTACCTTGAAGTGATGCTCTGAGCGAAGGACCTTCGCAAGTCTGATGGTCCATCGAATCGCCCATGGCACGATGGCCAGGGTGAGGCCACACTGCCTCAGTGTGATGGTCCATCATCTTAGCCATCGCACTTGGGCCAAAAAAGGAAGTTACTGCCTTGGTTGCAATAGGCCAAACAATGGGCCATCACAGACTCGACGGTCCGTCAGATCGTCTGTCACACCTGGACAGTTTTGACAACTCTTAATAAAACAGCCATAACTTGTCACCCCGATACCAGATTTGGATGAAATTGATATCATTGGAAAGATAATTCAATTCTCTACATGACAAAATGTCAAATTTAAGAACATTCTATATTTTTTAAACACCAATTACTTGGGAATTCACTTTTCATTTTTTAGAGCTGAAATTACACTTCACTTGATATGCTCTAAGGCTCGGACTATGAGGAAACTTTGTGGGATCTTATAGTAATAGGAAAAACCTAAAAATAAGATCCAACACTACTATTCATAATTAAATAAATAAATCCAGTAAAGTATTATAAAGATCAGACAATTATAACTAATAAATAGGCCACCATAAGCCAATATGTAAATAGTCCAATGCGGATCCCTATAATCCCGAAAGGTGGAATCAAGGAAAGTAAATAATCAAAGATCCATAACTTTATTGAATATCAGCTATAACCATCAAACTATCTGTACTGTATTACATCATACTCAACTCTCAATGTTAGACGTGAATCAAAACTTATATCATTATCATAACATCCTCAATAGATTAATATCACAACATTATTTGGCAAACTTTGTTGAAAACTTATTGTATCAATATCATCATCAATTGTTGGACTCAAATCAGAACTAATATTATCAATATCATCATTAATTGCTGGACACGAACTAAAACTCATACAAATAGACCATAATAATAAAACATACAAATAAACCATATCCATATTCCATAGCCATAAATTATATCAATGATCCATAAGATTTTTACCAAGAATTATCACCAACTCTCAAATACCGAACTAGCATAAACACAAAGATTTTAGTCTCCTCAAAGTCCCCAAAATAAACTTTAATAAGTCTATATCATGCATAAATATGTATACATAATCTAACATAGTTCTTGGCCTAAGGTGGGATTGAAGAGCCCACTTCTAATCCCCAAAATTTATTTTAGGCAAATTCTTAGATTTTTGTAAAATCTATTTGTGACTGGAGCTGGACTTGTTAAATATTGGATTTGTTCAACAATTTCAATCTTGTAAGGAATCATTCTTTTTCTTTAGTATCCTATTTTCTTTTTAAATTTTAATGTCTTATAAATTGTTAGATTTTGTTGTAGCATGTGTTGTTAGGTTGTCACTATGAGTGGATCTTACTTTGTTTTAGGCGTAAGTGATATTATTGGATTTTGTTGCTGTAATTTACTTATTTGTGTGTATTGGTACTAATTGTTTATTGTTAATTGTGGTAAAATTATTAGATTTTCTGTTGTATGTACAATTTAATTAGTGTAGTGGGTTATTGTTAATTTGTTATTGTTAGGTATGGTATAAATATTGCTTTTTATTTTACATGTAATATTGAAGTAGCTATTGTTTGTGGTATTAGCTTGTTGTTGTTAGAAATGGTATAATTGTGCGAGTTTTTTTGTTGTATATGTTATTAAATATCTATTATGTTGTCTTAATTTATTGTTGATAGAATCTTTTTGGTAGATTGTTCAGTATCGAAATGGATGTTGGATTTCTTATTGCAGTAGCTATTAATATATATGGTAGTGTTTTTACTCTATTTCTCTTTATTATTTATTTATAGATTTATTTTACTAAATTTTTGGTGTCAGCTTTGCTGAAATTGGTTATTATAAAGCATATTTCTCTTGTTGTTGATCTTGAATTTTTGATGCATGGTTTACTAAGTTAGTGTAGTACAGTTAAAACTATATCTCCTTATTTATTGATAATAGTTTGTGTATTGCCTTAATTGAATGGTCATTAAATTTGATTAAAATGTATCAGCTTCTTTGTAAGTAATAACCATTGTTTGTTTAATATAGCTAATTGTGGAATCTATTTTCTTAGTGTAACATCTCTTAGTATCAAAACATTGGCTAAACTGTTGTTTTACTTAGTATGACATCTCTTTTATTTATGTTGATTATTTTTGCTATGTTGTCTATTTATTTAATGTATCTTTTTTAAAATTTAAGTTACTAATCAAGTTGTTGTTTATTTAGTGTGTGTACAAAAGTGTGGAATATCTTCTATTGAAATATCATCTACTGATTTTTGCTATTCTTTGAACAAAACTTAATTGAAAGATGATGATATTAATAAAAGGAGGATTGTTTGATCCAATATTCTAATGTTTAACCTATTTAAATGAAATTTTAAAAGGCCTCAATTTTTTCTTTTCAATACTATTCCCTTCCCAGACCATTTCTTCATTCAGACCGTGTAATATCTTAAATGGTAACATATATTTCTGTGAGAATAGTTAGCCATACAGAATTTGTTTCTTAGTCAAAGTTAAAATACATTAATTTTCATGACACATCTCACTTAGATCTTGGGGTGAGACAAAGATCACATTCAAAATAAAATGTCAATCTAGTTTGTACTTTTACTAAAGTTTATATTTAATGTATTTGTGTCTTGGTATGAATTTGAAGCTTCTTATTGTTAGTTGAATTTAATTTTTTATATTCATATTATGGAACGTTACATATGGCATGTATCGTGTTCTCTATTGCTTGAACTGTCCAAAAATATTACTATACTTGTGTCTGCTCCATAAAAAATGCACTACTTGTGGAGAATCTTACACTTACACGCGATGATATTTTAGAACAGTCCGACCTAGATGGACTTTATTCTTATTTGGATTGTATAAAGCTTCTACTTACAATTTTCATGCCACAAGTATTTTAATTAGTACATGGATATGTTAATTTTTCTCACTTTCCTTGGCTATTTCAAGCTTAAAGCCAGACAACTCACATTTCCTAAAGTTTCATCACTTTTTGATTGGTTGTTGAACAAAATTAATCTATTGTAGACTTACAAATAACATTTGCTTACTGATCCAATGAATTCATGATTTGGATAGTTAAACTCTTTATTGTTCCCTCTTGAAATCTGGGCATTCTTAATGTATATTAATATGTGTTTATTTAGAGTATTGCTTCTATGGATCTTAATTTTGTTGGTATCTATGGTGAAATACATTTTTGGTAGGTATGGTAAAATAATTTTATTAGTAGCCGTGGTGAAATAATTTACTCTACACCATATTTCTTTGTCATTGATGTTAGATTCTTGTGGCATGAGCTATTAATAAATCTGGTAGTGTGGCTAATCTCTATTTCTTTTTGTTTTATGAAAATTGATTTTGTAACTAAATTTTTATTGTAGCTACGGTGGAATTGTTTCTTATAGACCATATGTCTCATGCCATTGATGTTAGATTTTTAGATGCATAAGCTATCAAGATAGGTATAGTGGGTTAAACCTTGATCCTTTTTATATTATGATAATAGTTTTTCTGACTATCTTGCCTTTCTCAAATGTCCATAAGTCATTAACAACATAAATTTGTGAAGTATGATAAAACTATTGAAGTTATTATAAAAAAATTAGGCCTAATTTACTATTATTAGGCATCACCTTGAGAGTTTTTCCTTAAATTATTTTGATGAAGCCACTTTGGACTTATTATGACTAAGATTCTGTAGTTGTGGCTACCAAAATGTTGGCCACCCTTTACAAGTGTACATGTTTGTTATAAGAAAGTATAGCATCTTAGTCATATCTTGATGATAAAATTAGGTCAACATATATTTGTCTTATACAAAGAAAATTACATCAATTGTTTATTCAGAAAATATGAGTCTGAAAATGTCTTTTCTTAAAGTGCCAAACATTTGTTGAATTTTTGGTTTGCTAGTGTGTCATCTCTGAAAATTTAAGTTATTGGTTTCCTAGTTATTAATTTATCTTGTCTGTGGGTTATTTAATGTGATACAATCCAAATTACCTATGGACCTTTAGATGAGATACCTATGATTCTTGAGGTGCTTGATGACTCCTTAGTGTAATTAAAATATGCCACATGGATAATATTATCATTAAGGAGGGTCAAAGGACTTTGACGAGGTCAAAAGAGTTCAAAATGGGGCTCGAAATCCCCTTTGAAAGGTCATGCGCCCAAGGCACTTTGGATCTATTTGATCCGCTCTAAAATTTCAAAAGCGGGTCAAAACAGCCCCTAGTGACTTACTTTTGGGCCCTAATTTTATATTATTTTGTCAAACTATAAGTATGTGGTAGCTAGGCTTATTTTGTTAGTTTTTTGTTGATTGATAATGATGAATCCATGAACCTCCATTGGGAGTGTTTTGAGAGCATGGAAAAGTGAATGATCTTTAATTAGAAAAGTTGATTGTAAGGGAGATTCAATCCCTTTACGGTCACGTAAGGGTTAGGTTCTATTTGATAATCTTTACAGGAGGTTTCTAATACTATACGAGTCTGTAAATCAAATTTGAGTCAAATCAGAGCTTATTTGGGTGTTCTATCCTTGTTGGAAGTATGGGTTGAAGAAGTTTGAAGTGAACTAAAAATCTGAAGATTTTGGTGAAGAATTTGGGAAAATTGATATTTGGAATGAGTTCCAAAGGCTAATAAATGCCAACATTCAAAATTTCAACTCATTCCAAGACCCTAAGAAAAAGTTAGAAAGATTGATGTTCTTGAGGAGATAGTTAAAATGAAATGATTTCTAACACACCTAAACTCTAATTTTCTATGAAATTATTCGTTATTTTAGATCGTTGATTCATAAATTCATCTCTTGATTCTCAAACCAATCATCAACTAGTAATTCATCTACTAAGTTGATCAATTAGTTCTTGAATCCGAATTAATTCATCGCCCTATTTCTTTTGAGATTTTCTAGTTTTTATTTTATTTTAACTTTTTGACTCTAGTCCTTAAGTAATTTTAGTTTTGGCCACCGGCGTATAAGAAACTTTCAGCATTCACCGCTCCAATTGTAAGGATCACAAAGGTGAGATTCATAAGAATGCTGGTAACTAGATTTACAGCTAATCTTGTTAGTTTGTTTTGTACGTACAAGGTGATATAAAGAAGTATATCTTTGATAGCCTTGAACAGTTGTGACTATAACATAGGAGACTATGATTGTGGTGAAGATAGTTATGGCTACAAAGAAGATAAAGATTATGGGGGCTATGAATATAGCCATAATCAATATATGGATGAAAATGAGGGCTACTACTTCTAAGGAGAATATGAGATGAATGATGACCCTAGTTCTTATGGTGAGTATGGAGATGATGAAGAGCCTTCTAATGGTTCTTATAAGGAAGATAGGACATATGAGGATTATTAAACTTCCCACTCTTTTCCTAAAGGTAGTGTAAGGTATAACCCATTCATTTAATAATCTTGTGAGGATCATGGTGAGAATGTACATGAGGATTAAGATGTTTCGTATTCCTTGTCTTATAGTACTTCTTATCAAGGAATGGTTATGCTAACTATAGTAGAGGTTTCTCCATGCGAGTGAAAGAGAATGTATCTCCAAATTCTAGGATTACTACATATTTCTCTTCTTATAGTAGTGCCCAAACGTATGGAAATAGGAACCAAGGTCGATATAGAGGGTATAGTAGGAGTCAAGATCTTCCTAATCTCCCTATCTTTATAAGAGATTCAGGTCCTAAAGAATATCTTTATTTGGAATCAGACTATGAAAGGATCTTCATGGATTTATATGAGCAAATTCAAAAGAGCTACATATGCTGGTAAATATATTAAAGGTCTGACACTGTCGTGGAAGGAATCCATAAGGAAGTTTGACTGAATATGGTGTGCCTTGAAAGAACTCATGAGGGGTACCTATGTTCTAATTGGGTATACCAATCTTTATAATATTGATCCAATAAGAAATGTTAAGCATTTATGGGGTTTTGAGATGCCTCCTTATGCTAGATGATTCGTGTTGTAGAAACTACATCATTCCACCCATGGTTGACAATCTAGGGATACCATGAGAGCCTCTACTTTTTCCATACTTCTTGGATAGATATAGGGTTTCTGAGAGAGTAAAGATTTTCTTTACCCGATGTAGGTACTTTGAGGAGGTATGGTGTGACATCTTCCCCTTGGAACATGGATATTTATACTTTGGTTCCATTTGGTTTGCACAATATAAGGTTCTAAATGTACAAATTTGGCCCAAGATTGTAAAGGACCAATGGGGAAATCATATCTTTCCATCTATTCTTTCTTAATCTGAAAGAGATGTGATCACTTACTCCAAGCCTAAAGAAATTGAGAGACGAAATATTAAGAGAAATAAGGGAGTGCAAGGTGGAAACGTAATAGAAGAAAAAGGAAAGGTTGTAAGGAGTGAAGTGAAGTGGTTGCCACCAAGGGGTTGCCACCAAACTAGTCTAACATTTGTTCTCCTTCTTTTAACAAGGACATGTGTGCAGGTACCAACATGGCAAGAAGAGGACAACAAAAACAAAAAAAGAAAATTCCCTTTGAAGATTTAATGAGGGCAATCTTAATTACTTACAAGTATTGTGAAAGACCTTCACACCAAGGCAAAGAAGAAAATTCTCAAGAACTTAATGGTAAAATAGCTAACTCTTACACCTTTATACATGTGAATGAGGATTGTGTGGCTAGTAGCACATTAAGTGTGAGTAGTAGCTTATCAATATGCGGATCTCATAATTCATTGCCTCTTATTTATGATGTATTATTTATAGTGTGGAACACTAATTGATCCTATTGATGACCTCATTTACTCTTATAGTAATATCAATTTAAGTCCACCTAGTGTTAAAGCAAATATGATGAATGATAGTACATTGTCCTGTGGAAATTGTGTTGACCAACTTGTGGGTGAAACTAGTACACCACTTGATGATGATTGTGATATGACTAACAAACCTCAAGTGAGTGATGATGTTTAAAATGTTGGTCAAGTAAATAGGAGTGGCCCTTTGAGTATGTTCTTTAGTAAATATCCTATTATTTTTCTTGCTCATTGGGAAGATTATGTTTTTGAAACTTCTTGGGAATGTGATAGTTGTGTTATTGAGAATGAACTTACAAGTTCTAATCCTCCTTCATGGATTGATCCTTCTCTTTTTAAGTATAATATAATGTTAGAAAATGGTACAATCACACCTGGTTAACCTATTGGTGTGAATAATAATAACGGTATAGCTCATCTTGATGGCTATAGCCTATATGACAACCCAGTATGGTGTGAATACATTTCTCCTAAAGATGGAAATCACTTCCTTAAAATTGAAAGTACTCTTAAGGAAAAGGAATGTGAGGTTCTGTAATGTAATAATAAATTGGGTGATGATAACTTTAATTTTCTTGAATATTTTAAGAAACCTAATTAGTGATTGTTTCTATGAAATGCTTGGGATTATGATCCATTGTATGACAGCCCACCTTTGTTTGATAATTATGAGGATTAATTTTGTGATTCTTGTGATAACTTGAGTAATGATTCCTTTGATATTAGTTGTGGTATGTTTCTACTTGAGGATTCTTCCCTTGAAAGAGAAAGTATCAATTGTTTGAAAACCGTTTCTTCTTCTACTTTGTGTGCTCCTATTGTTGATAATACTCACAATGATGATCTTGAATATAATAGTGAGCATCTACATGAGGACACATGGGTTAAAGTTAACTTGATTAATACCTTTATCTATTCTCTATTTTCTTTTGATGATGCTTACACTTGTGTGAAGAGTATATCTTTTGATTTGGGTGATGTGTTTGGGGGA
Organism: Capsicum annuum; assembly: GCF_002878395.1. Classification (NCBI taxonomy): domain Eukaryota; kingdom Viridiplantae; phylum Streptophyta; class Magnoliopsida; order Solanales; family Solanaceae; genus Capsicum; species Capsicum annuum. The sequence continues at coordinate 121,715,659 of NC_061111.1, forward strand.
AAAAAGTGTTATCTAGACCCATGTCTATGGACACTCTATCCATTTAACCCTAGTGACAAATTTGAATGTGGTGATTTTTACACACCCAATTTGATTCTTGGTCTAGTTAATAAGAAAAGTTTAGATGAGGATGTTGGCATACTTCCCTATGATGGAATGTCTTTATTAGGGATTTACAACCCATTTTATAGACCCAAGTTGTTCATGGGAGGCATTTCCAACAAAGATAAGAATTAATTAAAGAAGTAATCTAAAGAAAAGATCCAAGAGAATTCAACATTATGTGTTTCCAATCTTGACCATGTTTTCAGTACCTTTAGGTCAAGGAGAGAGTTTCCTTTCGAAAACACTTTGGATGGATTCCATGCTCATTATACCCTTCTTTTTGACCCATTTCTTAAGGAAAGTTGTTTGAAAGGAAAAATTCACATGTGTTTAAATGTTTTGATTTCATCCTTATGTTTATTATTTGCTATATCTATTGATCCAAATTTCCTTCTTGTCGATAATATCACCTTGGATGGTGATTTTACACTTGATTCGTTTCTATACTACCTCTTTGCTTATGATAAAATCCATTCTAGTCTTGGATTTGCTTTATATAGAGTTAAGGAACTTGTTGGTTGGACAACTTGTTTAAATAGAAATGCTATATGGATCTTGTGGACTTTAAAACCAATTGAGGCACCACTCTTGATGTGGTTTCTTAAAGAGGTGATGAAGCAATTGAGTCTTATGGCTCATAAGGTGAAGGTAGCCTTACCTTTTTGACTTAGTGATGCCGTTATGACCTTTGTGGTTTCCTTACCTCTTGGTGATTCCCATAGCCAACTCCTTAGTGCATTTTTCAATAAGTTTCTATGCTTACCACAAATGATCCTTGATTATATATTAAGTGTGGGCAACCTTGGCATAATGCTATGATTATTTGTGCTAACCCTAACCCTCATGTCATGAGGAAGTTGTATTTGTTTATCATTCCTTTGGGTTTTCAAGGCTTGGATTCGAGGTCGAATCCTTTTTAAGAAGGAGAAGATGATACAAGACAAATTTTCTTTGGACCTTTGGATCACATACATATGATGCTCGAGGTTTTTAATTACTCCTTGGTGCTATAAAAATATGCCATGCGGATGAAAATTACCATTAAGGAGGGCCAAAAGACTTTGACGAGGTTGAAGGAGTGCAAAATGGGGCTCTAAATACCCTTGTAAGGTTCATGTGCTCAAGGCACTTTGGATCCGCTTTTGATCCTCTCTAACATTTCAAGAGCGGGTCAAAATAACCCCTAGTGGTCCTTTTTTGCATTTGGGTCACTTTTGGGCCCTAATTATGTAATATTTAGCCAAACTATAAATACCTGGTAGCTAGGCTTATTTAGTTAGTTTTTTTTATTGGTAATGGTGAATCCATGAACCTCTATTTGGGAGTGTTTTGAGATCTTGAAAAGGCGATAGTTGATCTTTATTTAGATACGTTAGTTGTAAAAGAGATTAATTCCCTTTGTTGTCACGTAAGAGTTAGGTTCTATTTGGTAATCTGTAAGGGAGGTTTTTGGGTTTGATAACCTTTTGATTTCCCTTATGTTATTATATTTGTGTCTATTTTTCTATCATTGATATCCTATCTCTCTATCTTTACTTTTATGTATTTAGATTTGAGTCTTCTTGGTGAGAATCGTATCACAATGTGTAATATTGTGAAGTAGTTATTGAAAATGATATTGTGCTTGCTAAACATTTTTGCCTTTTATGTTTCATAGTTTATCATAAATCTTAAATATTTTAATTTCTTGTGTCACATAGATTACGATGAATAATTTAGATAGAATTTGGATGAGCTATGAAGAAGATCTTACTTGTTCATAAATGTAGTGAAGGATTTCCTTAATAAGGTGTTTGAATGAGCTTCTAAAGGAAATGAAATATTCTACCCTTGCGATGATTGCAAGAACCGTTATTGGAATTATAGAAATGTAGTTGAGGATCACTTGTATGCAAAAGGATTTGTTGTATGATATAATAGGTGGATTTTTCGCTGCGAAAGGGTTCCTCCAATACACAATACCCGATCAGTAATGATGAAGATTGTAACTATCATAATGATATTGATGGACTACTTCAAAATACATTTAGAAATATAGAAGATGATGTAGAGCAGGAAGAAGAAGTGACAGAAGAACTATATGACGATGCAAAGAAGTTTTTAAGGTTAGTCGAAGAAGGTAAAAAAGAGTTAGATCTTGGATGTTAGAAGTTCAATAAGTTGAGCTTTTTCATTCAGTTATACTTTTTTCAAAGCTCGTGTGGTTGAGTAATGTAGTATTTTCAGATCTTTTAGACTTGTTAACAGAATATTTTCCCTTTGCCCAACCACATGATTCATTCAATAAGGCTAAACAGTTTATTAAATATTTGAGTCTCGATTATGAAAAAATACAAACATATCCTAACAATTGTATCCTATTTTGGAAATACAAGGTACAGTTAGATGATTACACTATGTGTTGATATCCATCTTAGGCTATGTATGGGTATTCTAGATGGATGAATGTTGGTGACAGTTGAGTAGTGCAACCTCTAAAATATTGGCAAAAGTTTTGAGATACTGTCCTTTTAAGACTAGGCTTTAGAGAATGTTTATATGTGTTTACTATAGTAGTAATAAGATGACATGTTATGAACGACCTAATAATGTGAATTTAAGACACCCTGCTGATGGAGATTCTTTGAAGAATTTTTATTCATTGCATCCAAACTTCTCGAATGATTCTCCAAATGTCAGATTGGGTCTTTCAAGTGATAGGTTCAATCCATTTCAAACAATGAGCATCTCCCATAGCACATAGCTTGATGTATTGAGGAATTATAATCTATCTCTATGGATTTTCATTAGGATGAAGTACATAATGTGTCAATGATCATTCCAGGTCAATACTCTGTAGGAAATGATATTGATATATACCTATAACTATTAATTGATGAACTGAATGAGCTATAGGAATTTGGGGTAGAAATATATGATACTAATTCAAATAAAATATTTCAAATGCGTGCAACCTTATTATGGATAGTTAGTGATTTTCCAGCTGTAGCAATCCTATTTTGATAGAGCACTAAGGGGAGATTGATATGACCAACTTGTAATTATACCACATGCTCTTAGTACCTAAAACATAGTTGTAAGAGGCATTACTTAGGTCATCGGGCATTTTTTCATCCGAATCATCCATTTATAAGAGACATAAAATGATTTAACGGTGCAGAGGATCATAGACCTCCATCTACACCTCTTTTGGGCATAGAGCTACTTAAAAAGTTACAAGATTTCAACAATGTCATTGGAAATAATGGAAAGAAAAGGCATTTGACTATGGAGGGTCAATGGAAGAAAAATCCATTTCTTTCAATTATCGTATTGGCTTACAAATTTGTTGAGGTACAATCTACATGCAATTTATATTGAGAAGAAATTTTTTGGTAGTTCGATTTCTACTCTATTAGACATTATAGCTAAGTAAAAGGATCACATTAACTTTCGTGGTAACTTGCAAGAAATACGGATAAGGAAGGAGCTTCATCTTGTAAAAGATGGAAAATTTTATTTAGCTCAATCCTATTTTTCCATGAAACCATAAAAAAAATATTTTGCAGTGTGTTTAAGAATTCAAATACCAAAAAGGTGTGCCTCAAACATGTCATAGTGTGTAACTATGGAATACATGAAAATATCAGTCTAGAAGAGCCATGATGCTCATATATAATATTTTACTTGCTCCAAATTGTAGTTCAAAATCCGTTGCCTAAGAATGTTGTAATAGAATTGATTAGGTTAGGGAACTTCTTTACAACCATTTGTAGTAAGGTTATAAAGTGGGAAAATCTAGATATATTGCAGGCTGATATCCAAGAAGTTGAAGGTGAGTTTTATAAGATTTTTATCTAACTTTTTCTGATACAATGGAGAATTTTCCTCTTCATTTGGTAGATAAAATTATGTTAAGGTCCAAATCATATTCGATATATATATCTAATGGAGAAAGAATTATTTAAGTTAAATGAATTTGTTTGTGGTTGATCTAATGTAGAAGCTTTAGTTAAAAACTATTTGTCTACCGAGAGTACTTGTCATTTGCTTTGAGATACTTTCATGATGGAGAGAAGACAAGATTCAATAGGTACCAAACTGAGGATGATGAGAATACTAAACAAGAGCAAGATAATATACCAACTATATTCCTTAAGATAGGATATCTAATAGGACAAAAGAAGAAAACAAAAAAGAATACTTTGAAGATTGATGAACAGCTATCAAGTAAAGCAAATCGATATATTTTGTTCAACACAGGAGATAAATAAGTAGAGATTTTATCAAGTAAGTCCTTATATGTTGAACTTTATATTTTTTTTATTGTACTATAAATTTCAATTATTAATGTTTAATGGTTGGATTAGAATTATTAAAACTAGTAGGGATCATAAAGCTTCAATTGAGGGTACTATTAGATCAAATTCATGGACAAGATCAAGAATTCATAGCCATGAATTTGGAAACTAGTTAAAACAAAAAGTGAAAATGGCAGAGATTCCTAATTAGTTAAGATGGATAGATAAAAGGCCTAATAAGTAGGCAACCAGAAGCTATACAACATACTTCATTAATGGATAATTATTTCATACAATAAAATGAGATTTAACATAAAAGTCTCAAAATAGTGGAATGTCTGTGGATGCGACAACTGATACTTTTGCTAGTTCTATGAATTAGAATCCCATTGATAGAGAGGTTATCCATTATGATGCTATTGAAGATATTATTGAACTCAACTATTATGGTTATTTTGGTCTTGTACTGTTTAGATGCTCTTGGTTTCACAATAAGAAAGATTAGTACAGTTTGACTTATGTGTGCTTTAATAGATTACATTGTACGAATGACCCTTTCATGCTAGTGTCTTAACTGGATCAAGTTTTCTATATGTAGGATCCAACAAAGAGGGATGTTTACTACACAAGGAATAAAGTTTTTTCTATTTGTATGACTTGGACGAAGAAAAATGTCTTAATATAGGAGAAAAATTTTGGATGAGCCTACTGATGACATTAGATGGCCAAGAGAAGATATCTCTCTAGATATTGTTTATATACCACCTGATGCACAATATTCAGAAGTTACAACTATAAAAAACATCAGAAAAGGAGGATGATTATGATGATACTGATTAGGATTGGATGAAGGCTGATGATTAAATAACAAAATTCAAAATTTTTGTAGCTTGAATATTTTTGTAAAAGTTAGAAGCCTAGTAAACTTTTTATCTAGAATGTTTTGTTTTTGTAATTGACATTTCTATAAATTTGGTTACCTCTTTGACTCTAGATTTGGATCTTATGCTAGTGCTACTTCTCTAATAAATGTTTGACTGTAAACTCAATTATTTTGTCCTTATTAATAATATTTGTTTACTTCAACAAGAATTTTTGAACTTAATGTAAATCTATATTGTTCATCTGTTATAATTTTGTTTTGAGTGATTGATAAAGATCTTTTGGTAGAAATACTTTGGTCATGTTTCTTAACAATATCTCATTATTCAATTTTTTAGTTCCTTTTTCATTAGAATTTTTTTATAAGTTGCTTAATTTTTACAGGACATTCAACATCCGGTATGCTAGCTAGCTGGTGAATAGTTTATGGGTGTCTTAACTTTAGTACTAATAGATTATACTTAGTACAAGGTTTGAGTTGCTATGTTATTAACTATACGTAGAGCTATTTTTAATTTTGGTTGTGAGAATTTACAACTGTGGCCCTAGAGTGGTCAAGTTATTGCTGAATCTATTTCCAGTTTGTCATTGATAGAATGCAAAAATGTGACAATACTACTTGGTTTTTTTCTTTGTATGAACAAGGATATACTCTATTACTATCGCTATCCTAACTGTTATTTAAGCTATTTGTAAGGTGTTCCTCTCAAGGAAAACTCTTAAGCTAAATTTTAAAAAAATTGACATTCTAACACTTTTGTTGTATTTAAATTTTTTCATATTGATTTATCAAATAAATTGCACCTATTTTCTAAAATTTAAATCGCTTACACCTTATTTTATTTTTCATAACTTTGTATATAATTATCAATTCATTTGCTTATGTTTAGTATATTTTTGCTAGATTCTATAGTCGTGACTTTAAGAAAAAAAGCAATGTGAATGAAAGGAAATACATGGAGGCCAGAAGTCTTACATCCATGGTATATGTAACACCCCAGAATTTTGACCTCTGAAAAAATTGAGATTTGAGCTTACTACACAAGCGATGACTTACCTAATAAGTTGTGAAGACTCTATATGAGTCATAGTTCCCCAATCATAGGGTGACAAGTGTAGGTACCAAAGTTTCTATCCTGGTATAATTAAGTCCATACAAGTCATGGTAAGACATTACAAGTCGTAATATAGGACCTAGTCTCACCAGTGTGGTGGCCCCTTATTTTGGTTGTGACTACGACTAGAACCTATGAGTTATAATATGGGACTATGAGTCATATAGTATAACATATAGGGTAAACAATGTAGATGCCTTGGGACACTTCCCAGACTACGAGTCTAGGGACAACTTATAGTCAGTCATTAGGAGTCATAAGTTGACCCATAACGACTGGCCGACATATCTTTATAGTTTTATTAAGGGTACTTTAGACATTTTCCCTTTCCGCAATTGTAACCCACAACCTTACAACCATTTTGGGACCCCATTATCATCCAAAAGACATAATTAAATGAACTCTTGAGCTCTCTAAAATCCCTAAGTCAAGAACAAGAAAAGTTTCTCAACATTGATTATTTAGAGTTTGCAAGTGGTGTTTTCTCTCTATAACTGTGATACTTTCAGGCATGTAACTCTCCCCTTAATCTTGTTTTACTAAAAACAAGTGTTTAATTATTTATTTACGTGGATTTGAATTTGGATTTTGATATGGTTTGAGGATTTGGAATAACCATTACATGAATTGGATTCCCATAATTTTATATGCATTATTTATGCTTTATCAATGGCTTTTGAACTAATTGGGTGTATGGGTATTGGAATTGGAAAAAGGGTTGAGTTGATTTCACCAAATTACTGATTTTGTTAGGAATTTGGTTTTGGAAATTGTGTTCCCTCAACCTACTTGCATAATTGGTTTTGAATTATGATTTGTCACACGGTTTGACTTACTCACCTAAGCTATTGCATTACATTAATGGTTAAATGAATGAAAACTTATTTTAAAGGCCTTGTTGACCATGTTTTTTATTTTAAGTTAGATGCTCGAGGGTTAAGGCATTCTCCTAAGTTATTTTGATACACTAAAAGGGGTTGAGGCATTCCCCAATATTGGTTTGATAAACAAATAAGATTGTGTCATTCCTCCAACTTGATTTAATGAATAAAGGGGGTCGTGGCATTCCTCCTAGTTGATGGAATTGGTATGGCATAATTATAAGCTTGAAAGTGTAATGGTATGATGATACCTGTGGTTGATGCCTTAACGAATAATTCCCTGGTTAAATGGATCGGTTATGTGAAACTTATTTAATTGGGCTTAAAAAGGGTTGTGTAGCTAGGCCATGAACATGGAGATCCCGGGGGGACCGATACTAGAAATTCACATTTGCTCATGTGAGGGTTGGTCTTGATGACTGTGTGCTTGTGTCACGCTATATATATATATATGAATCCTTGATTCATGTGGGGCTGAGGCATTCCCTGGTCTTTCTTGGATATATCTTGTTCATGTGTCTAACACGCACTAGGGACCATTCAACATGGAGATTTGGACCAACCTAGCACTTGGGTCTCTTTAAGATGGTTAAGCTACATAATCCAGGTTAATGATTTTAAATCTCATGTTAAACCTTATTCCCTATCCCAGCATCTTATATGTATATATGTATGTATGTGAACATGTATATTGAGTTTGGATTCGAATTGAATTGGCATTATTTTATCCTTATCTTGAGTTACATTGTTAGCACTTGCCTTGCTAACCATATTTGGACTTTGTATCCCCATGTGATATAGGGAATGGAGACATTTCTTATTTATTTTTGTAAAGTGATTAGGTAAATTTTTGATCGATCGTGAGCCAACTTGAAGTGGTGAGATCCATACTTCGTATGATCCATATTTCATGTTCTTGTTTCACAATATTTTAGACAAACCCTTTGGACTATTTTTGGCTATAGTCGGGTGCATGTCCCAACATAAGTTTTTCTTTTGATATTAGAGGCTTTAAGGATTATTGTGGATTTGGATGGATGTTAAAGCTCTTAGATATTTTTATATGTTTGTTGAGTTTCCTAACTATTTATATATTTGAAACTTAACTCTATCTTGTTATATATTCGAAATTCATTCGCTCCTAGTTGTATTATGTTCTATTTGGCTAGGCAAAGGGGGTAGTCTTTGGTCCTCGGCAAGCTTGAGATATCCATCACTGCCAGGCCCAGGTTTGGGTTGTGACAATATTAGTATCAGAGTGTAGGTTCATTATCATTGGGCGTCCACAAAGTCATTTCAAGTTGAGTCTCTTTTATGGGTGTGTAGCGCGCCACACTTTTAAGGGAGACGCTATGAGGCATTTATGAATGTTTCCCCTTTCTTATGATTTATTTCTTGGGCTATAGAGTCTAAGGTCTTGAAATCTCCTCTTATTCAATCAGTTCACATTTAAGATCATTCCTCCTAGAAGATCTGATACACGTGGAAACTCCTCTGTCCCACCTAAGGACAATATGGATGGAACTCATTCTATTTATGGAGTAAAAACCCGGTCTAGGGTCCCAGTGCCTGATTGTACTACACCTCATGAATTTCTATCGATCCCTACCAGTACTCCTCAGGCATTTGGGGCTGACAATGCTCATGCCCCACCACCCCAAGAAGACATTTCTTATTCTAAATTATGTTGATATAATCATCTGCTGACTTAGTTGGTGACTTATTAATCTCGTCGCCTGACCGGTTTAGTTTTGTTTCTCTATCTTTTGATGTCACTAAAGTTGGCTAGTTTATGAGGCTGAATCCACCAACCCTCACAGGTTCTTATGTTGAGAAGGACCCTTAAGGATTTGTTGATTGGACGAAAAAGATATTCAGGGTGATTTATGCTACTGAATTGGAGGGTGTGGAGTTTGCCACATATTAGTTGAAGGATGTGGCATATCAGTGGTATGAGGAGTGGGAGAAGTCAAGGGGTGATGAGGTTGAGTAGTTAATGTGGGAGGAATTTTTGGTGCCTTCCTTGATCATTTCTTTCCTTAAAAGTTGAGGGAAGCAAAAATTGAAGAGTTTTTGAAATTGAGGCAGGGAAGGAGGACTGTGAAGAAATATGCTTTAAAGTTCCATCAATTGTATCATTACGCTCTGGAGTTGGTATGTAGCATGAGGGCTAGGATGAGAAAATTTGATTTGGGTTTGTCTCGGGACTTTGTACTAGAGTGTAAGCAGCAATGTTGAATATTAACATAGATATCTCTATGCCGGTCACGTATGTGCAGCAGGTTAAGGATGAGAAGAAAAAGTAGGTGGAAATATGAGAGAGGCAGAGAAAGAAATTTATATATTTGGAGAAGGAAGGAGGCCAGCAGAAGAGTGGTAGAGATAGTAGGAGGTAGGGCTAGAAAAAGGCTTGGGGAAATTATGGTTCCTATTCTACGGCTAGTTCTATGTACCCTAAGCTATCTGGAAATCATCGGTTTCAAGCTAACAATCGGTTTAAGGCATAAGGTTCCCTATCTAAGGCTAAAGGTGCTCAGTCAGCTCCATAATATCCTTTTTGAAGATTTTTTAGGCAGTAACATCATGGTTTTTGTGATGAGGGAATGAATAAATGTTTCAGATGTGGCCAGCCTGATCATACTCAGAGGAACTACCCATTAGCTAATGTTACTACTGGAGCTAATAATGTTTTTGTTTTCATATCTTTTGTTACTGAGCCAGAAGGTGTTGCTTCTAGTACCGACACTGGTCGAAACCATCTTTATGCTCTTGCCTCCTATCAAGAAACTAAGGCATCTCCTGATGTTGTCACTAGTACATTATGGCTTTTCTCTTGTGATGTACACTATTTACTTGATCCGGGGTCTACCCTTTCTTATGTGACCCCTTTTATGGCTGTTCATTTTGGTTTTGGTCCTGAGTGTATTCCAGATCCTTTTTTTGTGATTATCCCGATGGGTAATTATTTTGTGTCTAGAAGGGTCTATAGGGATTGCTTAGTATCTATCGGTGGTCGAGAGACATTGGTGGTTCTAATAGAGTTGGAAATGTTAGATTTTGAGGTGATATTGGGGATGGATTGTCTTCACTCGTGCTATGCTTCTTTAGATTGCCATACCCAAAGATTCAATTTCCAATTCCAAAATGAACGGATAATTAAGTATGAAGGGAGTTCCTTAGTTTCTAAGAAAAGGTTTATTTATTATCTTAGATCCCAAAAGTTAAATCCCAAGAGGTGCATATACCATCTATTTTGGGTCAAATATTCTAGTTCTTAGGTTCTCTCTAAAATATCTCCTTGTGGTTTATGAGTTTTCTAAAATTTTTCCCAATGATCTTCCTGATATTCCTCCTAAAAGGAAAATAAAATTTGGGATTGATATTCTAACAGATACCCATACTATCTCAATTCCTTCTTATTTAATGGCTCATATTAAGTTAAAAGATCTTAAAAAGAAGCTAAAGGATCATTTTGATAAGAGTTTCATTCGTTCTAGTGTTTCTCTGTGGAGTGCCCCTATTCTCTTCATCGTAAGAAGGATGGTTCCTATCGAATGTGTATAGATTATTACTAGTTGAATAAGGTGACAGTGAAGAATAAGTATCGTATTCCTAGGTTTGATAATCTCTTTGAAAATCTTCATCGTGCTAGATGTTTTTCTAAGATTGATCTTTGATCGGGTTATCATCAGTTGAAGATTAGGGAGGCAGATATCTCTAATATTGCCTTCTAAACCTTTATGGTCATTATGAATTTTTGGTGATGTCATTTGGGTTGACTAATAATCCGCTGTACTTATGGAACTTATGAACCGGGTATTTAGGCAGTTTTTGGACTTGTTTATTATTAGGTTTATTAATGACATCTTTGTCTATTCTAAGAGTGATGAGGATCATCCCAATTATCTTTGAATAGTGTTGCAGACTCTTAAGGATCAGTGTTTGTATACCATGTTTTTTAAGTGTGCTTTTTTGTTGAATATGGTGACCTTCCTTGGTCACATTGTTTCTAATAAGGGGATCATGGTGGATCCATAAAAAGTTGAGGCGGTTAAGAAGTGACCTAGACCCACGAATCCAACCGACATTCATAGCTTTTTAGGTTTAGTCGGGTATTATAAGAGATTTATGGAAAGCTTTTCATCTATTGTTGCTCCGTTGATTAAGTTGACTAAGAAAAAGATGAAGTTTCTATATTTTGATGCTTGCGAGGGTAGTTTTGAAAATTAGAAGGGAAAATCGACTTTTGTGCCAATTTTGACCCTGACCAATGGTACCGATGGTTTTGTTGTGTACTGTGATATGTCCCGTGTGAGGATGGATTGTGAGTTGATGCAACATGGTAAGGTAGTGGCTTATGCTTCTAGGCAGCTGAAAGTTCATGGAAGGAATTATCTGACTCATAATTTAGAGTTGGAGGCTGTTGTGTTTGCTTTGAAGATTTGATATCATTAGGGGTTTAGATAGATATCTTCTCAAATCATTAAAGCTTACAGTATATGTTCACCCAGAAGCAGTTAATTCTCAGGTAGAGGAGATAGCTTGAGTTTCTCAAGAACTATTACATGAGTCTCCACTACAATCCATGTAAAGCTAATGTGGTTGTTGATGCTCATAGCCTTTTTTTGCATGGGAAGCTTATCTCATTTAGATGAGGAGAAGAGAGGATTAGTGAAGTATATTCACCGGTTAGCCAATCTGAGAGTTCATCTTTTGGATTTTGAGGATGGAGGTGTTATTGTTCAAGAGGTATTGAAGTCATCTCTTGGTGCAGACGTGAAAAAAAGCAGGTTTTTAATCCTATCTTGATGCACATTAAGGATTATGTGGGCCAGGAAAAGGTCATGGAATTTGAGATTAGTGGAGATGGTATCATGAGGTACCAAGGTAGATTGTGTGTTCTTGATGTCGATTGGATGTGGGAAGGAGATTTTTTGAGGATTATGAGTTGAGGTATACAGTTCATCATGGTTGGACAAAGATGTATCATGACTTGAAGGATATCTATTGGTGAAATAACATGAAGAGGGATATGGGTAACTTCGTGGCTAAGTGTATGGTGTGTCATCAAGTGAAGGTTGAGCACTTAAGGCCTTGCGACATATATCGAGAGGTTCAGCTGCCAATGTGGAAATGGGAGGTGATTATTTTAGACTTCATTATAGCTCGTCCAAGGCCTCACCATCAGTTTAACTCGACTTGGGCTATTATGGATAGGATAGATAAGCCTTCTCACTTCTTTCCTGTAAGGACTACTTACGCTGGAGAAGACTATGAGAAGTTTTTTATTTAGGAAATAGTTAAACTACATGGTGCTCCAGTTTCCATTATTTTTTATCAAGGTGTTCTCTTCTCTCTTTTGGCATTCATTTCAGCAAGGCTTGGTCACTCGGTTTAACATTAGCGCTACATTCTACCCTCAGACAAATGGATTAGAGAGGACTACTCAGACTTTAGAAGATATGTGAAGGGCCTATGTAATCGATTTTTGAGGTAATTGGGTGGATCATTTGCCTCTCTTCGAGTCTACTTATAACAATAGTTATTACTCAAGTGTTAGGATAGCTCCTTTTAAGGATTTTTATGATAGGAGGTGTGGATATCCTATTGGATGGTTTGAGGTTGGTGAGACCAGATTCTTTGGTTTGAAATTAGTTTACCAATCGATGAAGAAGGTGAAGATAATTCATGACAAACTCAAGACTAATCTGAGTCGCCAAAAGTCCAATACGGATGTGAGATGAATGAAGTTTGAGTTTGATGTTGGTGATTGGGTATTTTTAAAGGTATCTGCCATGCAGGGAGTGATAAGTTTTAGGAAAAAGGGGAAGCTCAACCTCCGTTATGTTGGTCCACACCTGATTTTGATGAGAGTGGGGAAGGTTGCTTATGAGTTGGATTTGCCTTCGAGTTTGGGTTCCATTCATTCATTTTTTCATGTTTCGATGTTGAAGAAGTGTGTGGGTGATCCTTATTTAGTTGTGCCTATTTAGAGTGTTGGTATTACGGGTTTATTATGATATAAGCTAAATATTTCTCTCACTAACCACCAAAATCCATCACACAAGCATGAAGCATATCCTCTAAAATTTCAATTGGCCATAGGTCTGGGGGTGGAATGATATGCTAAGATCAATTCGAGTACCCAACTCATCCTAAAAGTCTTCCAAATGTGATATGTGAATGTTGAACCTCGATTTTAGATGATAAACACTGGCACCCCATCAAGATACACAATCTCACGAATATAGATATGGGTCAACCTCTCAGCACTAAAAGAGACCTGCATCCGAATAAAATAGGTAGATTTAGTCAATCTATCCACGATAGTCCAAACACTATCAAAACCACAAGAAGACAATGGATAACCCAGCCATGATGTCCATAGTAATTCATTGCCACATCCAATTGGGAATTGATAACCTTTAAAGTAATCCACCAGGCCTCAAATGCTTAGCCTTCACCTGTTGGCAACAAAGACAACGAGAAAAAAAATCCAATACATCTCTCCTCATACAACCTACCAGTAATGCTTTCTCAAATCATGATACATCATAATCACTCTTGAATGGATAGAATACCAGGAACAATATGCCTCTTCCAAAATAAATCCAATCCAATCACCTACTTTCGATACACAAACTCGGCCTCCAATCCACAAAACACCATCAAAATAAAGTAAGGCTTCCTTATCCTCACTTAATCTTATTTTAACATCATCAAACAAATGAGCTTAAATCTGATCCATCAAAGAAGACCTAGCCTCCATGAATGCTAAAACATATTTATAGAAAATGACTAAACCTCTGAGGCCAAAGGCCTCTCCTAGATCAAAAGATGTACCAAGTTACACATGCTAGTCGACTTCCAGAAAAAACATCTATAACTGCATTATCCTTTCCTGGAGATAGAGAATAGTCTAGTCAAAATCTGTCATAACCCAAACCAGGGCCTGTCTATGATGGGTATCTCAAGTACACCGTGGATCTGAGACCACCTCCTTTACATAGTCAAATAGAACACAATACACTAATAGTGGTTGAATTTCAAATACATAACAAGGTAGATAAGGATAAGATCATGAATTCTGAGATACATCAACAACCAATACCTAATTAATAGTAATCCACAAAGCCTCTAAGCAAAACCAACAGAAATCCTAGGTTGGTACATGCCCCCGATAATAGCCAAAGGAACCAATAGAATAGTTTATGACATAACAAAATCAAAGCATTAAATGAGGTCTTTCGAAGTATGAAAGCTCACCACTTTAATCTGACTCACAAGCTATCCCATGATCACCTAGTCACTGCATAGGAAAGGTAGAAATATTCCTCGTTCCTACATCATATGGGGATATAGCATCTGGAGATAGTTAGCGGGTTAAGCCTTAGCATGTAACTTAGGTAAGGGATAAAATAATGTCATGATCAATAGTTCAAAAATCAGTGAAATTCGAAGCATATAATTCGATGCATATATATATCACATGTTGGGATAGGGAACAAGGATTAGCATGAAGTAAAACATTAACCTGGATTGTGCAGCTTAACCATCATAAAAAGGCACCCACGGGCTATATGGATTCAGCTCCCCCTATTGAAAGGGTTCGAGTACTTGTAGTCGCATGAACCAGAGAATAATAATATATACATATGCAGCATAGGGGACTCAAAACCACTTGGGCATATATAATATCAAGGGTGACATGAACACCCGGTCTCAAACAAGGGGACTTAAACCCCAAGCCATTTACACCCCCACGCCGACAAATATGGATTCTAGTATTGGTTCCTCGGGACCTCTACTTTTACGTCTTCGCTACACAACCCCCTTTAAGACTAATTAAAACATTTACACACATTCCTACCCCTTAAGCAAGGATTCATTCATTTAGGCGTATCATAGGTATCGTTATACCCTTACGCTTGTAAGCTTATTATTTTGCCAAACTAAACCACAAAGCCAACAGGGACTCTAACCCCTCAGCCCATGGGACTCCAACCCATTTAGCCATTTGGAACTCTAATCCAATAGCCAATATGAGTCTGGCCTATTTAGCTAAATGGGACTCTAACCCATCAGCTAATAGGACTTGAAATATTTAACCAATTGGGGCTCAAACCCGTATAGTTAATTTGGACTTAGACCCATTTATGTTTCAATAGCCCTCTTATGTCATGCAATAGTTCAAGAATAGCTTAATATGCATAATTTCATGTTCAAAACTAATTTCACAAGATTAGGTTGAGTTTATTACCAATTCAAATGTCAACACTCATAAAATTTTGGGAATTAACAACCCCCTAGTTAATTCATCATGCCCATGCACCCCACAAGTTCAAAACCATCGATAAAGCATAAAAAGTTACATATAAACCATGGGAACATCATTTAAGAAAACTATCATTCAAACCTCAACCCATATTCTAAATCCAACATTGAAACCATATGAATTACAATTTAAAAACACACTCTTTAGAACAAATTATACTTGGGGAAGAGTAACTTGCCTGAGATATCAAGATTTACGGAGAGAAATCAACCCTTGGAAACTATAGTTGCCAATTACTTAAAACCCTAGCTTGTTCTTACCTAAGTGATTTTACAGAGTTTAAAAGAGTGTTTTTCCCCTCATTAAAAGCTAAAAAATTATTGCCAGTGACTATAAGTCACTATACGACTCGTCAAGTTATCCTACGACTCGTAGGTGATACGCCCAAATTACACCTCCCTTATGACAGAGTAAGCAGTCGATGTCAAATATAGAACCCAACTAGGTTAGGTGTCTAATCCAACAGGGAATACCGTGTTCACTAAGTATTATGATTATTATCAGAGTGTTGATCAAAGGTTCCTAAAGAAAAGGGGTTTTGATTTATAGATTATATTCTAAATAATTGCAATAGAGTTGTTCCAAATAATGATTCTTTTTCCAAGCAGCAATTCAATGATATTAAACAAACTAGGGTTATGGTTACCAAGATGCTTCAATAGCTAGGGTTGTGAATAACTTTAGAATTCCAATTAATAACTTTAATTGCAAGAGTAGTTGAATCCTATTGTTTACCTATTAGTTTTTCTACCTAAATGGGTAGTTTATCCTTTAATTCTCTCAAACTTAAAGAATGCATTGAATATTCAACTATTATCTCACGTAGGTCAATCCTATTAAGGAATTTGCCATTAATTCAAAGGTTAAAACCTCTAAATTCCATGTAAACCCTTTCTTTTCCCAACAAACACTTTCCTATTCGTACAAGTGATGTTCTTGGGCTCATCTTCCAAGTTTCCAGCCAAGAAAAGTGATTAAAATGAAGAAAGGTTTATGCAATGTTGATTTCCCATAGAACTCAGTTAGAATCACAACCCAAATTAGCTTTTCACATCAAGGCTCCCATAACCCTAGTTATGGGAGCTTAGCCACACATCTCTACAGAAGAAAGAGAAAAAGTCTTTGTATTATTCTTAAATAAATTAAGAATTCACTTACAAAAGTTACAAGGATTAGTTATTGAATCTTCAATAGAAATATATTGATTAGATCCACCAGATTTACTTGATTCGCAGAATACTATGTTACAAGGTTTCAAAGATGGAAAACTAAGGTAACAATATCCCAGCTACTAGAAATAAGACCGTAATTGGGTATTTATATGCTCTCAGGTAAAATGGATTTAAAATTTGAAATCAAAAAAACCGCGTCCAAGTTGATGGTCATATCGATGGTATGTCGGTGAACTGACGGTCCGTTGGGAGGACCATCTCTGGAGGTTCCATAAAGTCAGGTTCTTTCAAGTGTTGACAGCTAACTCAGTGATCCGTCGCTGGCCAGGCGGTCCGTCTCTTGGTTCATCTCTTGATCTCCAAATTTCCAGGTTCTGTTTAGACCTAACGGCCAAGTTGGCGGTTCGTCATATATTTGACGGTCCATAAATTGGAACATCATAGGGGTCCCTTATTTGATTCTTTATGGTTTACTCTGATGGAAACCCCAACGGTTCGTTGCATGGCTAACAGTCTTCCAGTTGGACCATCAGTGACCTCTTCCTATTACTTTTCCAGGTTTTCTTCTTCAGCTAACTCCTTAACCTGAAAATACTTAAATCCAGTATTAAATACAACTTTAATTGCTTGAAAAACCACAATTTTCCCAAGAAAAAGATGCAAAATATTCCATCAAAAGCCAGAATATCAGTAGGGTCCTAGTTGAAATTAAGACAAAAGCTTTTGGGTACTCACTGGTCACCCTACGATTGGTACGTTTTAACTCTTATAGAGTCATTACTACTCGTTGAGTCTAGTTGTGATCACGGTAGAAACTTAAGCAAACTTTACTAGTCAAGTTATGATTTGGGACTATATGACTCGTATAGAGTCTTTATGAATCATGACCCCTAGTCATAATCACAATAGAAACCTCACGCTAGCAAACTGGTCTAGCAATGATTGGGGTCCTTAAGATCCATATAGCGACCTTGCAACTTGTATAGTGAGTGATAGGTTGGGCAGTGAGCTTAAATCTCAGGGATTTTTTAAGGACAAAAATCTAGGCTGTTACATTCTCCCACATAGGATCATTCATCCCCGAATGATGAGACAGGGAATTCATTAGCGTGATTTACCATAAAAATGCAACGACGATTTCCTTTAACAAACTCTTAAAACAAGGGTATCAAGGAATACAAATATCTTAAGCACGATTATTCGAAGCTAAAAACAAAAATAGATATTTGGACCTCATGTCATATTTAGCTTCCCAAGTAGCTTCTTTAACCTTATGATTCCTCTATACAACCTTCACTAAAACCACATCTCCATCCCTCAAATAAAGAACTTGCCTACATAAGAATCTCAATCGAGACTTCCTCATAAGAAAAGGAATCTAAAATACCAACATGCTCCAAAGTTACAATAAAAATAGGCGAATGGAACCTACACTCGATGGAAACTCCAACCAATAAGCGACATTGTCCACATTTCTCAAAATCAAGGGTAAACATAATGGGATTGAGCTTCCCCTACTTTCAAACCTTATCACTCCCTTCATGGGAGACACAATCATAGCCTGAGGCTACCCCTTAGTCGTGACACGGTGCTTAAGGTGACAAGTGACCCCAAGCTAACCCATGGCCTGGTACCTTCTATGAGTACTAAGTAAAATAAAAGTAAAACAACATGTGCAGAAGATGAACCAATAAAGTACTATCATTCTGAATATGGAAAACATATAAAAGACATGTTTGAAATGTCGTATAACTACTAGAAACTAAACTAGCTATCTAAAACAACTGATAATAACTGAAAAATAGAATGAATATCTAACTGTCTGAAAGCCTCTAAGAATCATGAGTTATAGGACAAACCCCCAACTAACTCTAACTAACTGAATCATTATGAAATATTGAAATGAATAAATTAACCTATCACATCCTCGATGAATGTAGACTCACCAATACTGTCATGGAGAAACTGCTGAGCTATCTAAGGATGGTCAGGAAACTGCACGTCCAAACATATGTTATAATACAACATAGAGCAAGAGAAAGGTATGCAATCAGTACTTTAAATGTACCAGTACATGAGTTAAGGACTTACTAAAATACATTCAGAAACTGAATGTAATTACATAAACATGGAGAACAAAATATGCAAGATCAAGAATGTTAATACACTGACATTATCTGAATAACTGACGCAATTTGTATAACTAACTGAATAAATGTTAAAAACTAATTACTTGGTCTAGTAAAACTGAACTAAAATAGACTGACAAGACTAACTAAAAATGTGAGAGCTATCATGTAACTAACATAAACTATTCATATTACCATGGAGTCCAATGACTAACCCATGTTAAGGGGGGGTGTTTGATCCTTTCCATCAAAGGGGAACCTGAACTAGAGTGATCACTATACTGAGCCCAATTTAGGGAAAAGGGGAAACTCTCTTTGGTGAGTCCCTAAATCCTATAGAGGAACATAGTATCTGAGAGGTAGGGTGTGCTGAACCATACTTCCCTCTCGGTGATAAATCCGACTCCCAATAGAATGACATTGGTGTTATTCATTGTTCAACATAATATAGTACTGTACTAATAAGGATCAACATGAACTTAAACATAATAATGAAATACTGGTCTGAAAAATTAGTATTTGAAAAGTCTTAAATAGCAAGTAAGTGATACGCCCAAATTACAACTCTCGTTAGAAAGTGCAAGCGGTCACTATCAAATATAGAACCCAACTGGGTTGGGTGTCGAATCCCACAGGGAATACTATGATCACTAAGTATTGCGATTATTATTAGACTGTTGATCGAAGGTTCCAAGGTAAGGGGGGTTTCAGTTTAGGTGCACAATAATATTATCAGTGTAACGATG